>NW_028270160.1:55833437-56134771 GCF_037043375.1 Chiloscyllium plagiosum
CTTTAACTGAATGATGTTATTGAGTCAGATAATGGAGTAACATTTAAAAAGTAATTGGAGTTGTATTTGAAAAGAGGAATGCAGAATGACACTGGGTTAATAAGATTTGGCCCAATGTTTCCTTTTTGTAAAAGTAAATCTTCTGTGAGATGTGGGTACTGCTGGCAGGGCTGATGTTTGTTGCTCTTTCCTCATTGCCCTTTGACCTGATTGTTCAGCTAGGTCATTTCAAAGGACAGTTCAGAATCAAGTTGGGTCTGGTGTCACGTGTAACCCAGACCAGATAAGGATGGCAGTTTTCCTTTTACCCTAAGTGACATTAGTGAACCAGATGGTTATCGATGATTGTTTGATAGTCACCATCATTAGATAATAGCAGATGGATTAATGGAAATTAAATACCACCAGGTGCAGTTGTGGATTTGGAACACATCCCTGGAGCTTTTGCATGGGTTCTCTGGATCGCTGGTCTAGTGTTATTACCATGACAGGAGAAAGTGAGGGCAGCAGATGCTGGAGACCAGAGTCGAGAGTGTGGTGCTGGAAAAGCACAGCAAGCCAGGCAGCATCCGAGGAGCAGGAGAATCGACATTTTGGGCATAAGCCTTTCATCAGGAAGCCCTAATGAAGGCCTTAGATTAGATTACATTACAGTGTGGAAATAGGCCCTTCGGCCCAACAAGTCCACACCGACCCGCCGAAGCGCAACCCACCCATACCCCTATATTTACCCCTTACCTAACACTACGGGCAATTTAGCATGGCCAATTCACCTGACCTGCACATCTTTGGACTGTGGGAGGAAACCCACGCAGACACGGGGAGAATGTGCAAACTCCACACAGTCAGTCGCCTGAGGCGGGAATTGAACCCGGGTCTCTGGCGCTGTGAGGCAGCAGTGCTAACCACTGTGTCACCGTGCCGCCCATAAATGTCGATTCTCCTGCTTCTCGGATGCTGCCTGACCTGCTGTGCTTTTCCAGCACCACACTCTTGCCACTTATTACCATGACACTACCATCTCTCCCCTCAGGAGGGGGGAAACCACCAACAATATTAACATAATCGGTTGAAAGGTGACCCTTGTGTTATGATTTGACAGAGTTATCCTAATGAATTCATGTCTGTTCCCTACACAGTCACCAATAGACTAGCTATTCATGGTAAGTTTAGATACAGGAAAAGGTCAGTTCTAGGGGTACAAAATATAGACGTCCCTTTGCTTTATCTGAGTTAAATAGTAATGGAAAAAGAAATAAGTTTGGTAAAGAAAAGCAAAAACAAAACATTAACCACAAAATATATCCTAGCAATATGTAGGGGTCAGAAATTTTCTAATTCTCAGTAAGCAGAGCTCTGTTAAGTCTAAAAGTGGACCTTGATGGATTTAGTTGCTTGCGAATATCTTTCGTGAAGAAATGCTGGACTTAAATCAAGAAGCAGTCAGAAAGCAAATGAATTCCCAATGCAGTGGTGAGTGCGAGCCTCCCTTAGATAATTGAAGGTGTGATTTACTTTGGATTACACAAGAGTCTAAATTTGGTCGGGAAGTGTATACAGTCATTCTCCCACTCCCCTCCTTCCCACCCCCCACCCCCCACCCCACCCCAGCCTGTTACAAGTCGAATCTCGCAGGACCCCATGTGCGTGTAGTGATGCATATCAATAAGTGCAGGAATTTTCAGTCAATATTTGGGTAAAAGTTCAAGCTCACTTGGGACAAAATATTTCCACCTCCCTCCATGTTTTTCCCTCTGTGGGGAGAATTCCACGGATGCTTTAAACCTGTTGAACCGTGAAGAGCAAAATTTTCAGTGCCATGTGCTGTTTGTTAGCTAAGTCGTTGCTATTTTGTGATTTCAGTGTGAAATGACACATTTCCACATGTCCTTGAGAAGTGCTGCCTCACTCCCCATGAAATGCCGCACTCTGTCTAACTGGGGAACTCTGTAAAACATGGCCACAGCTCTGGAACTCCCTCTGGATACTGACGTGCTTGAGGGAGCCCATGTAAACCCCTTGCAAATCATGACAAAATAACCTTTTAAAGTGACAACATCATCACAGAATTATATACCGACCTTGCGTAGTGTTGAGCCCCAGCCTCAGCACACTGATTCCCCTTGGAGATTTTGATGCCACCATCTGGAGGTGGGGAAGGATGTGAATCTCTAGAAGGGCGTGATAAGCAAGGGAGGAAGAGAGGAAGCGAACTCCCAAAAGCATCCTCCTGTGCAGGACACATCATAACCAACCTCCTTCCAGCAACAAGACACCGCTTGGCAACACCAAAGCTACAGACTCGCTTAGCCACCTCACTGTTTGAGGAAGGAACCTCAGGGATGGCCTTGTCCCTCGCAGCCTGACCCCTTGTGTTGCCTCCTGAGGCAATCATCATTGTTTCCAATCAGCCATCAACCTGGCCCCCAAACACTGAGGGGCCATGGGAAAATTGACATCGACCATCTCAAATACTACCATCTCCACAAGATGATTCTTACCTATCACCTCCATAAACCTCCAGGCCCATAGCACCTGGTCAACTCTAAAATCCACTTTCGGACCAATTGCAAAGTGGTCCCTGCTCTCTCTTCCAGGAAACTACATGATTGGGTTGGCAAAAATGACCAATGGGCACAGGACCTAATCGAAAGAATAAGCACTGCTTTATTTGATATTAATGTGGTGACTTACACACCACCCTCAACCTGCGAGTAACTCCCTGTCCTGAACACACAGCAACTCATTAGGAGTTGATGGGCAGTGCAAAGGGGAGGTTTTCTCACCCAGTCAGGCACTCTGAGGTCAGTCAGAGGTCAGGAACCCCTAGGTCCCCAAACACTGCTGGTAGAGGTCTGGTCCAGAGGAGATCCAAAGGTGAAAAAGTAAGTTAGGTTTTTTTATATCCTGTTGAGGTGGGGACCTCATGGTCAGGGGGCTGTAGGGGGAGAAGTGAGAGCAGGGATGTGATTTTCAGATTCCACCCTCCTTGCTCACCATTCGTTCTTCTGAATAGTCCACACTGAGACAATCTGAAGAGATATCTCCATGTCAGAGTCAAACCTCAGGTCCCCCTGGCTTAGGAAAGCCAACCACTTTACTCACCAACCGAGAAGGCAGGTAATCAGGCTGGTGGCATGTGAAGGCCCTTAAGGGATCGTTAATTGACCCCTTAACAACCTTAATTGTTGACGAGTCAAGACAGTCTCCCATAGATCTCATCCATTATTCCCCCTTCTCTTCAGGTAGGACAATCTCTGGCCTCACTCGTCTATTTGCACGTGCTCAACTGTCCCTATCCAGCTCAGTCCTGCTACTGCTGTCCTGTCTGAAGTGAGGGAGAAACCATTCAAATGTTGAGAAGCAACAAGGCCTTTGGTTGTAGATGGACTCTGTACCGAAATTCCATAACACAACAGAAGGACACTCTCCTGGCAGCAGGTCATTGAACAGATCCTCTTCAACCGCCTCCTCCCTGTGGCTGAGGAACTCCTTCCAGTGTATTGGTGCCCATCAAGAGACACCACCAATGTGCTGTTGCTGCTGTTCGATGCAGGAAGCAAACACAAAGCACTCTACGTGATTCTCCTTTCACTACACGAAAGCCTATGTCACTGTTAGGAATTGTGAAGTATCCCCATCAGAAACTCATCACCAATCTCTGCCTCCTCCATGATGACATGTAATCAGCGATGTTCACCAATGGAACCACAATAGCTCAGTGGAGACAAGGTTCAATCTATGGACTCAATCGTCAGCATTGCTGCCTCATGGCACCAGGGACCTGGGTTCAATTCCACCTTCGGGCGACTGTCCATGTGGAATTTGCACATTCTCCCCCATGTCTGCGTGGGTTTCCTCCCACAGTCCAAAGAGATGTAGGTCAGGTGGATTGGCCAAGCTAAATGACCCATAGTGTCCAGGCATGTGCAGGCTAGGTGGCTTAGCCATGGGAAATATAGGGTTATAGGTATAGGATTGGGGAGGGGATGTGGGTGCAGGTGGACTGCTCTTCAGTGCAGACTCAATGGGCCGAATCGCCTGCTTCTGCACTTTAGGCATTCTGTGGAGCCAGGCAATGACACCGTCTTCTCCATTTTCCTCAATGCAATCCTGCATCTCACCTCCAGGCAGATCAAAATAATCCACAGGATAGATGGGAAACTGGTCACCAACCCATCTCCCAGCCAACGGTGAAGCCACTCCAACCTCAGTCACTGAGCTTCACTGTGCAGGTGACTCCCTGTCTGCGCTCCCTCATTCAGAAACTGAGTGCTGGGTCATGTGTCCACTCCTTTACTGAAGCAAATGGGAAGCTGGACCTCCCACCTTTCCAAGATGGGAAACTAAGGTGCTCTCCCAACCAGCGCCGGCAGCACAGCACCACATCCTTCATCAAATAGGACCAACTGCAAGATCCTGGAAACAGGAAATCACTTTCCGAAGCTCCTCTTCTCAACAGAGGCGTCGATGGTGAAACTCATCATTGCCTTTAACCTCCCTCAGCTGGCTTTATCAAATAGGGAAGAGGAATACTTGAAGATCATAAGCTTAAACTAGGGACTGACATTGTAGTTTACTGGGCAGCAGTGCTCCTAGATGTTATGGAGACTTTGGCAACCCTCAGCAGGCTCTTCAAAACCCTGGAGATGCACCATCATGCTGCCTTTATATGATTCACCCAATCCAGCAGCAAGAAAGACAGTCCAAAAGCAGTCTTCTTGTCATCAAGAGCTTTGCATTTGGTTTGGTTTGGTTCCTTTATCTTTCCCTCTTGTGGGAAAATACGCAGCCTGTATGTGAGGCCTGTCCTGTTGAAAGACCACCCATGGTTCTGTTCCACATTTTCCCGTGAATCTTTGGTTCAATTTTACTGTCAAAATTAAACCTCTTCCAATTTGACATGTTCTACCTTAGATTGTATGTTGCTCTTTTAAGGGAAGATTTAACCAAAGGGAACAGCTGCTATCTTTGCAGATAATATAACCCCTCACTGCATGCCAGCAGAATAAATTAACAATAGCTGTGATAATAAGCAGCTATATGATATAGTTATAAAGTACTTGATGGGCTGAATGGCTATTTCTACATCCCAACACTTCTGTCCCTCTGTAGTGCAATAAAATACCTCAGTGATTCATAGGAACCGTAACATAGTGGGTTTTGAGGAGTATCTTGAAGTGGATGGTGAATTAGAAAAGACAAGGGGCATAGGGAGGGTACTCCAGCTTCTGAGGTGAGGCGCAACCACCAACAGTGGAGCAATTAAAATCCGGGACAAGAAAGCTAGAATTCATTAAATGGAAATATCTCCAAGTCTGGTGCAGATGGAGGAGATAACAGGGATAGAGAAAGTGTGGCAATAAGCAGATTTGCAAACAAGGGTAAGAAGTTTAATGTTGAGGTGTTGTTGAACAGAGAGTCAATGGAGATCAGCAAGGTGGTGGGGGTGGATGAGATGTGATATGAGGTGTGTCATGAGTGGCAATGTTTACCGAAGGCAGAATATGGCAGATTGCCAGGACTGCATTGAAATGGTCAGGTCTGGAGATAACTAAGGCACAAATGTGGGTTTCAGCAATAAGCGAGCCCGAGATAGACTAAGTCAGGAGATGTTATATCGAGAGCTAGGGAACAAGTACAGAATATAAATAGTTTGCGAATAACTGGGAGTGCTGTCCTCAGATGAACAGAAGCCTGGCAGATGCCTTGGAATTTCCTAATGGACTCCAGTTTGTGAAATCAGATGCTTTCAATGTGCCACGTATTGAGAAAGATGATCTCACTTTTGAGTAACAGCTACAGTCCAATGTTCCCTGGAAGCTGCCCACTGCATAGCCGCTCCGAGGTTCCACACACACCCATCACCATGCTGACACATTGCCTCTCACCTCTGGAAGCTGCTGTGTACTGCCCTATGAGGTTCCTGCAGCAGAACTGCCGTGTTTACCTGGTCTGGCCTACATGTGACTCCAAGCCCACAGCAATGTGGTTGACTCTCAACTGCCCTCTGGGCAATTAGGGATGAACAATAAATTAGCCAGCCTAAGGTTAGAAAACCACACTCCAAATTATCTTCCAGTGTCACTGGCATTTAGCATATGGGAGGGAAACAAACGAGCTGTGAATTTGTGAATGGGACTTCAGTCTGGGTGTTTAACCGGGACGGTGGCACAGTGGTTAGCACTGCTGCCTCACAGCGCCAGAGACCCGGGTTCAATTCCCGCTTCAGGCGACTGACTGTGTGGAGTTTGCACGTTCTCCCCATGTCTGCGTGGGTTTCCTCCGGGTGCTCCGGTTTCCTCCCACAGTCCAAGGATGTGCAGGTCAGGTGAATTGGCCATGCTAAATTGCCCGTAGTGTTAGGTAAGGAGTAAATGTAGGGGTATGGGTGGGTTGCGCTTCGGCGGGTCGGTGTGGACTTGTTGGGCCGAAGGGCCTGCTTCCACACTGTAATGTAATCTAATCTAATCTAATCTAGCCAGCGTCACCCTCATCCCGTGAATGAATTTAAAAAAAAATAATAATTAGAAGGAACATGGGTGTAGAACCTCTGGTCAGAGGTTTATGGCTCCCCAAGTAGTTTAATTATTCTAAGCTGCTGTTTTCAGTTTTCTGCTTCAGCCAAGATACTTGGGCATTGATAAAAAGACTAAATGACAGTAGTTTGCTGATGACATGACACAGTGTACATGAATTGCGCCACCATTGAATTCCCTTTGTATATCCCAGTTAAACACCCAGACTGAAGTCCCATTCACAAGTTCACAGCTCGTTTGTTTCCCTCCCATATGCTAAATGCCAGTGACACTGGAAGATAATTTGGAGTGTGGTTTTCTAACCTTAGGCCTTGAGTTTTGATGAAATATGCGAACCAATTTCCCCGGGCACGCCACACATTGAATCAGAGGAGATGTTACTTGGCACTGTGGAAAATTCTTCCATGGGATGTTGTTATCTGTCCCCAATTCCCTCAAACAGACCGACTCGCTCGAGCATTTCAGAGAGCAGTCAAGAGTCAACCATATTGCTGCGGGTCTGGAGTCACATGTAGGCCAGACCAGTTAAGGATGGCAGATTTCCTTCCCTAAAGGACATGGGTGAACCAGCTAGATTTCTGGGACAGTTCATAGGCAGATGGCACCTTTAATAAATCATGTTTATGATTCTGGACTTTTTTCATGAATTGAATTTTAATTACATCAGCTGTACGGCGAGATTTGTGTCCTAAGCACATCAACCCTGGTCCTCTGTGATACTCATCCAGCGACAAAACCACTATGTCACCGTCTCCCTTTAATGGCAGCAACAACAAGGTCTATTTCTATAGCACCTTCAACATCCCAAGGTGCTTCACAGGAGCATTATAAACTAAATCTGACTGCGGGCCATGTAAGGAGACGTGAGGACAGATGACTGATAGCCTGACCAAAGTTTAATGTTTTAAGGAGGAAAGCTGAGTCCAGATGTATTCCAAATATTGGGTTGTACATAGCTAAGTGATAGTGACCAGTGTTGGAGCAGTTAAAAGCCTGTGCTTGCTGCTGGTCACGTGGTTATACATGTTCTCTAGAGTCCCATCCATTTTGCCCCGCCATTTTCAGGCAGTTAGACCCTCCACTAATGTCCTTGTTGTACATCCACCATCCATCCGACTGACTACTCCTCTTCAGATCCCTCACCGCCTCACTTCCTGCTCCCTCCTAAGCCCTCACCTCCCTTGCTCCCCCTCCCTTTTGATCTTTAGCGGGAGTGAATGGCCCAGTAGTACGATCACTAGATTATTTATCTCATGACCCAGGTAATGATTTGGGATCTGGGTTCGAATCCTATCAGAGCAGATGGTGAAATATGAATTCAATTTAAAAAGGAATGTGGAGTTAAGAGTCAAATTATGACCATTGTTGATTGTTGGAAAATTCCATCTGGTTCACTAATGTCCTTTAGGAAAGGAAACTGCCATCCTTACCTGGTCTGGCCTACATGTGACTCCAGACCTACAACAGAGAGGTTGACTCTTAACTGCTATCTAAGGTTGGGCAATAAATCCTGTGAATGAATATTTTAAAAAAAAGCCCTTGCTCCTCTCGCCCCTCTCATCATAGCCTCCCTCACCCACACGCTCTGACCTGCTCTAGGCCCTGAGCAGCATTTCACGAACAACGATTGAGGTGGCAAGGGTTTGGGATTGGGGGCTGGCAGCGAACAAGATTGTGAATGATTGGTCACTAGGTCACAGTGTGTTGGCAAGGGGCATGCCAAGGTGTTGGGTAACTGGGAGACGGCAAAGGTAATGAATGGGATGACGAAGTTGGGAAGGATGGCATGGGAGGAAGACGAGGCAAGCATTAGTGGAATGCAGAAATCTGTCAGGGTTGTGGGGCTGGAGCAGATTACAAAGTTGGGAGAGTTGAATACAAGGAGAGAGTAGTCAAGAGAGTGGTGCTTGGAAAGCACAGCAGGTCAGGCAGTATCTGAGGAGCAGGAGAATCGACATTTTGAGCATAAGCCCTTCATCAGGGGTGAGGCTGGAACATTGATCCTCGGATGCTGCCTGACCTGCTGTGCTTTTCCAGCACCACATTCTCGACTCTGATCTCCAGCATCTGCAATCCACACTTTCTCCCACAAGGATGGAATATTCAAATGAAGGAACTGCTGAACTAGGAGCCAATATAGGTCAGTGAAAATGATAGCTAGGGACTTGAGTTCATAATGGGGACCATAGACAATGATTTCCGTCTTTTTAATATTTAATCGGAGGAAATTTTTATTCATCCGGGTACCGGATTTCAAACTAAGAGTGTGATAATCTAGCAATAGTGGGTTTGTAGAAAGAGATGGGTAGAGTTAGGTGTGCCTGTGAGACACTATTTTTTGTCTAGGAACAACCATGTAGATAAACAATAGGAGGGACACCAGAGTTATTGAGTGGGAAGAGAATCAACAGAATGAATATAATTAATCCCCATGACATAGCTTAGAGGAAAGACATACATTGTAAACATCTTTCTTTCATTCTCATGAACGTTCTCTAAGTAAATGACTTACTCTCTTGGAGCTGTTTTCTCATTCTGGTGTCTGTATCACAGGATTCAGACCGTGAGGGGGAGGGAGGCTATGTCACTGTTTGGGAGAAGGACCCTTTGATGAATTTAACTCCAAGACCAGAAATCTTCTGGAACTTTTCCTCTTTTACATCCTAAAACCAGAGATCTATCCGGATCCAGAACCATCTATGTATTTTCTATGGATTGTTAGCTTGGTTTTAATCTGTTTATCATTTTATGAATTAAGTTTTCAGATCAGGCAGCCTAGTCGATGGAACTTGAGCAAATCAAAAAGCACTCTGTGACATATTGTCATGTTTGTGACTTGCAGCCTGGGTAATTTTTCCAAGACATGTCTGCAACAATATCTTGCTACCTTCATAAAGCCTACGATAGCCCAGCACTTATTGGAATCATAGAATCCCTGCAGTGTGGAAACAGGCCCTTCGGCCCAACAAGTCCACACCGATCCTCTGAAGAGTAACTCACCCAGACTCATTCCCCTACTCTGTTGTTCTCCACTTCCCCAGACTAATGCACCTAACCTTGAACACTATGGGCAATTTAGCATGGCCAATTCACCTAACTTGTACATCTTTGGGATGTGGGAGGAAACCAGAGTACCTGGAGGAAACCCACACGGACACGAACCCGGGTCCCTGTCGCTGTGAGGCAGCAGTGCTAGCCACTGAGCCACCATGCCACTTGTCTATCACTAATGGACAAGTCTTGACTTGGCAGTCGACTGTTTGGAAAAAGAAAGGTGCAGTTAACAATCACTTAGTGTTAACATAGTGAAACATCCCAAAGGCTTCATGTTTAGAAAATGAACGGAAAACCAACAAAGGGCAGCCAAAGGCTTAAACTTATGAAGATAGAAGCAGAGGCATTTAGACAGATCTATAGAATATGAGGCCTAGGCAGTGGAAAACCTGGCTTCTGTTTATGGCAGAGATTCAGAAAGGGAGAGGCAGGGAGATAGCCACAGGAGTTGTATGGGTAGGGAGAGTGTGAGGACATAAAAGGACTTAAATACACGGGGTAACACTTTTACATTCGGAAGTAAAGGTGGTAACTCTGTGAAGGAACTTGGGGCTGCCCCAAGATTGGCACCTTATGCCATGGGAGCTCTATTAGAAAGTCTTCAACTCGCTCACCCTGCCCAACCCTTGTCAGTCTTTGACATATCGGATTGTGGGCTTTTTTTGTGTGTGACGTCTCTGGCTGTTGAGGTCCAGGTGAAGGCCTGGAGTGGATGAAACCCCCAAAAATGAATTATACAAGTTAGTGACGAGTTGCTGCCAACTGGACATCTGAGTTGCTGTGTGCTTTCATACGCATATTCTTTCCTTTCTACATTTAGTTTTCACCTGCTTTGTTTTCTAAAACTGCTTGAACTTAAATGGGAGCGGTTTACCTGTTGGTGATAGTTACTCAGGTTTCCGTGAATACTGTCACTGTGAATTGACCATTGTCTAAAGTTGGCCACCGGAGTGAGTTAAAGATTATTTTGCAGTCTCCGATTTTTGTTTCATAGATTCTGAAAACATTGCACAAAATGACCAACGGTGCAATGTTTGAACTTTGTGCAGCAGCTGCACAGACTGGTATCTGGTACGAGTCGACACTGTAGATAGTACACAAGCACTGAAGATACAGCTTGTTCCCCTGGGACATTGTGTAATGATCACTTGTGGTTGCACAGTAACCAATGTTTTCCTTATCAAAGCAGCTTTATCTTGTTTGCAGTGAAGCAGACCCCTGTCGTACTTTGGTGAATGGGACTACACAGTTTGGACTGACTTTCACTTTACCTCTCTTGAACTAATTGATGGACTTGAGTGGAGGGGAGGGAGGAATATAAATGTCATTGCCTGATTTCAGTCAAGTGGCTAGAGCTGCAATTGTCAAGGTTTCCAAGCACAGGGTCAGCACAAATGCCCAGCATCACTTGAAAGCAGATTATCACGAGGCTGTCTGTGAGGGGCTTGCTGTGCACACATGGGGTGCATAATGTCAGCACACATGAAAGGTGCAATATCACGGCGAGTGTTGTTTCTCGTAGCTCAAAGTGTTAAGAAGGAAGCCTGTCATTTCCCTCGAGGTCGACCCGATCTTGCTAACCCGACCCCTCTGTAAGGTCAGCAGCAGCCTCAAGTTCACATTCGAAACAGCTCAGATCAGGGAGATTGCTCTCCCCTCTGGAGGCCCTAAGCAATGAACGAAACGGGATAGGCCAGATTCAACAGCACATCATCGTGGCAACAAAACTTCGGAGGAACAGACCCCGGCCTACCCAGGAGCTGGAGATCAGCTAGTCCTTCACATGCTGTTGTCATAGCAACGTGTGCGCAAAGACATAAACAAAGCTGTTTTCAAATACTTGCCATTAATAGTAACCAGATGCCTGTAGGTTCAGTCTGGTCAATATAACTAGAGCAGAGAATTTCATTTGTTTTAAAGCTGGATTCTCCATCATTTCAACATGATGTCACCTAGAATTGGTTCCTGTACAAGTCATATGGGAAAGTTTCCCTGTTATGCTTGTGCAGTATCATTAACGTCTGCTTGTGATGGTTCGAAGCTGGATCCTGCACCAAAAAATTGAATTTTCCAGTAGTTTGATTGTATGTTATCAACCTGTCCAGAGATGTAATGACAACCCCTGCAGCAGGTTGGACTTAAACCTAGGCCTCATGCCTCAAGAGGTATGGACTGTAATACTGCCCCACAAGAGCCCTTATCCAATAATATTTAGTGAAGCGAGGTACATAATACAACAAAGTAGAAATTATTTGGCAAAATGTATCAATAGTCAGATCATTTGAGTTAAGTGACTTTGAATTGAATGCTTTCCAAACAGCCTTTAACGTTATTGGTGATGAAAATAAGAACTTCTCCACTTGTGAGGTCCAAGACATGTGCGAAGTAGAAGCAGGAGTTGGACTCTTCAACTCTTCAAGACAATGTTGCAAGTCGAGATGAGAATTTTCTTCTCTTGATTCTTGGGAATTCTCCACCTGAGGAGAAAGCGAGGACTGCAGATGCTGAAGATCAAAGTCAAAGAGTGTGATGCTGGAAAAGCACAGTCAGTCAGGCAACATCCGAGAAGCAGGAGAATCGATGTTTCAGGCATAAGCCCTTTATCAACAAGGGACAGAACCCCCCTCTCCCCACCCCAGTCCTCACCTTACACCCCACTAACCTTTGGATACACTGCATCAACCTTCACCATTTCCATCGCCTACAAACAGACCCCACCACCAGGGATATATTTCCCTCCCCACCCCTATCAGCGTTCGGAGAGACCATTCCCTCCATGACTCCCTTGTCAGGTCCACACACCCCCACCAACCCACCCTCCCCTCCCAGGCCCTTCTCCTGACATCGCAAGAAGTGCAAAACCTGTACCCACATCTCCTCCCTCACCTCCATCCAAGGCCTCAAAGGATCCTTCCACATCTGACAGAAATTTGCCTGTACTTCCATACACATCATCTACTGCATCCATTGCACCCAATGTCATCTCTTCTACATCGGGGAGACAGGATGCCAACTTGTGGATCGTTTCAGCTCTGGTACACCTGCACTGACCAACCTCACCGCCCTGTGGCTGAACACTTCAACTCCCCCTCCCACTCCACCAAGGACATGCAGGTCCTGGGCATCCTCCATTGCCAAACCCTAACATCCGATGCCTGGAGTAAGAACGCCTCATCTTCCATCTTGGGACCCTGCAACTACACAGGATCAATGTGGATTTCACCAGTTTTCCCAGTTCCTCTCCCCCCACCTTATCGCAGTCCCAACCTTCCAACTTGGCACCACCCTCTTGAACGGTCCTACCTGTCCATCTTCCATCCCACCTATCTGCTCCACCCTCCTTTCCGACCTATCACTTTCACCCCCACCTTCATCTACCTATCACATCCCAACTTCCTTTCCCCCCCCAGCCCCACCCTCTTCCCATTTGTCTCTCAGCTCCTTGGCCCACAAGCCTCATTCCTGGTGAAGGCCTGATGCCTGAAACTTCGATTCTCCAGCTCCTCGGATATTGCCTGACCTGCTGTGTTTTTCCAGCACCACACTCTTCAATTCTCCACTCCCAAATGGGTGCTCCATCATTGAATATATTTGAAGCTGAGATCGATAGTGTCTCAGGGAAATGAGGGACCTGCATAGAGGATAGGAAAGTCCAGTCGAAGCTTGAGATTGGCCATGATCATGTTGGATGGTGAAACAAGCCCAACCCAACCCAACCCAACCCAAACCAGTCCAACCCAGCACCAGCCCAACCCAGCCCAAGGTATACGCCAGTTTCTATTTCTTATACTCTTAAGATAATTAAGCTGATCGTCCACTTCCACACCACCTTTCCACATTATTCCCATATCTTGGTTCTTTATTATCCAAAAATCCATTACTCTCTGCCTTGAATGTGCTCAGTGATGAAGACCAAGATTTCTAGGATTGACAACATTTTATTTGAAGAAATTGCTCGTCTCATCCCTAAATGGCCCCTATCTGGAGACTTGGATCTAGATTATGCAGCGTAAGCGATCCTTCCTGCATCCGCACTGTCAAGTTTCTCAGGAATTTTGGATTGTTCAATGCAAACAATCATCTAAATTCCAAAGAATATAGACCCAGTCCACTCAATCTAACCACCATTGGACAATTCCTTCATCCCAGGAATTGTAGAATCCCTACAGTGTGGAAGCTGGCCATTCGGCCCATCGAGTCCACGCTGACTTCTGAAGAGCATGTTACCCATACTCAACCTTGCATTTCCCATGGCTACACATCCCTGAACACTTATGGACAATTTAGCATGGCCGATCCACCTAATCTAAACATCTTTGGACTGTGGGAGGAAACCAGAGCACTCTGAGGAAACCCAGCAGACATAGGGAGAATAAAGGGAGATGGTTATGGATGTTAGAGCTCAGTCATCTCAGCTCCAGGACATCTCTACACGTGTTCCTCAGGGTGAATGTCCTAATCCCAACCATCTTCAGCTGTTTCTTCATAAGGTCAGAAATGGGGATGTTTGCTAATAGTTTCACAGTGTTCAGCACCACTTGCGCATCCTCCAATATTGAAGCAGTTTGTTTCCTTAGCAAGGCCTAAACAATATCCAGATTTAGCTGATGAATAGCAAGAAATATTTGCACCACTCAAGTGCCAGGTATCGACCGTATGCAGCAAGAGTGATTCTCACCATTGTTTTTTTTACCTTCAGTGACATTACTATCACTGAAACTCCCAGTATTAAATTCCTGGGGGTTAACATTGACCAGAAAGTGAACTGGACCAGCCACGTGAACACAGTGGCTACAAGAGTAGGCTAAGTTAGGAATCCTGTAGTAGGTAACATCTGACTCCCAAAGGCTAACCACCATCTCTAAGGCACAATCAGGAGTGTGATGGTACACTCCCTACAATTGCAGATCCAAGAACACTGAAGAAGCTCGACACTACCCAGGGCAAAACAGCGGCTTCATTGGCACCACATCTAGAAACATTGACTCCAGCCTCTACTAAAGTGGCAGTGTTTACTATCCACAAGATACTCTGCAGCGAATCATCAAAGCCCCTCAGCAGCAAGTTCTAAATCCTGACCTCTTCCCACCTAGAAGGGCAGGCCCAGCAGAGACATGAGAACACCCACCAACTTTAATACATCTCCAGGTAAAAACCACCCTGACTTCGAAATGTATCACAATTCTTTCACTGTTGCTGGATGGGAATGTTGGAGCTTCTACCAGCGCTGTTGGTGTTCCTACAGGTTCAAGAAAGTAGCTAACCTTCACCTCTTTAAGGGAAGCTAAAGACTGCTGGCCTTGCTAGTGATGCTTATGTCCCAGGAAACAATATGAAAAGTGTCCAGCCTATTGTGCTGCCTGGCTCCTCTGGGATTACTTATTCAGTGAATCATACAGCACAGATACAGACCCTTCGGTTCAACCATTTCATAATCCCAAACTAAACTAGTCCCACCTCTGGCCCATATCCCTCCAAAGATTGCAGCGTGCTGTCGTACAGAGGAACTTAGGAGTGCTTGTACGTGAATCGTAAGTGTTTTGCAGGCGCAACAGGTAATCAGGAAGGTAAACGGAATATTGGCTTTCATTGCTGGAGGGATTGAATTTAAGAGCAAGGAGGTTCTGCTGCAATTGTACAAGGTTTGGGTGAAGCCGTACCAGATTGGAGAAAGGAAGGGCTGCAGATGCTGGAGATCAAAGTCAAGAGGTGTGGTGCTTGAAAAGCACAGCCAAGTCAGGCAGTTTCTGAGGAGCCGGAGAGTCGACGTTTCGAGCATGAACTCTTCATCAGGAATGATGAAAAGCCTATGCTCGAAAAATCGACTGGCCTGCTCTTCGGATGCCATCTGACTGACTGTGCTTTTCAAGCACCACACTTTTTGACTTTGATCTCCAGCGTCTGCAGCCCTTCCTTTCACCAATCTGGAGTATTGTGCGCAGTTCTGGTCTCCTTACTTGAGGAAGGATACATTGGCTTTGGAGGTGGTGCAGAGGAGGTTCATCAGGTTGGTTCCGAAGATGAGGGGGTTACCCTATGAGGAAAGGTTGAGCCGCCTGGGAATGTACTCGCTAGAATTTAGAAGAAAGATAGGAAATCTTATAGGAACATATAAAATTATGAAAGGGATGGATAAGATAGAGGCAGGCAAGTTGTTGCCGCTGTTGGGTGAGACTAGGATAGGGGACATGGCTTCCAGATTAGGGGGAATAGATTTAGGACAGAGACAAGGAGGAACTGCTTTTCCCAGAGATGAGTGAATCTATGGAATTCTCTGCCCAAGGAAGCAACAGAATCAGCTTAATTAAATATTAATATTTAAGATGGGTTTTTGCATGGTCGGGGAATTAAGGGTTATGGGGATAATGCAGGGTGGAGGAGCTGAGATGATGGGTAGATCAGCAATGATCTTATTGAATGGCAGAACAGGCTTGACAGGCCAAATGACCTACTCTTGCTTCTATTATTATGAAAGCTTTCCTATTCATGTATTTATCGAAATGTCTTTTAAACCTTGTAACTATACTCACATCCACCACTTCCTCAATCCACATGCAAAGCATCCTCTGTGGAGAACATTTGCCTTTTGTGTCTTTTTTGAATCTCCCCTCTCAACCTAAAAATATGCCGCCTGGTCTTGAAATCCACCACCCTAGGGAAAAGACACCTACCATTTACTGTATCAATACCCCCCATGATGTTATAAACTTCTATAAGGTTACCTCTTAACTTCCTACACTCTAGTGAGAAAAGTCCCAACCTATCCAGCCTGTCTTTATAACCAAATCCTTTCATACCCCGGTAAATCTTTTCCGAACTCCCTCTAGTTTCATAATATCCTTCCTACAGCAGGACAATCAGAACTGGATCTTGGAAAGGCATATATTTCAATGTCAGGAAAACACCGGCAAGTCCTCAGAGTCTGTCACTGAGTCTGTCAGTTCTTAGGCAATCAAGGAAAAAAAATCCGAAACTTATTGAAAATCAGCGTTGTTTGCAAAGGTTCCAGCAGATTTCACATTGCCTTAAATTGAAAAGGCCAGCAGCTTGCTGTTTCCCTCACTGGTGTGATGGGTTTGATTGTGTGACTGTCACTGCTTCCACGTTACCAAGAAAGGTGTCCCACCGTGCTTACATTGTAAAAGTTTGTGAGAAGATTTGGAAGCTGGAACTGACAACCGGAAGGGGCAGATACAAATCACTATAAATGCCAGAGGAAACATCACAGAAGCGCTTCACAGGAGGCTCCCAAGCACTGAGGATGTCACCTAGACAGGGGACGAAACGTCTGCAACACAAATTCCCAGCTCGGCGAACAGAATTACATTGTAAAAGGCAGCAGCTCAGGTTAACCCGCATCACTGTAATACACAATCATACAATTCGTGCATTCCCAGTATTTTGAGTTGTCTTGTTTGAATAGCAGATGGGATTGAAATAGGGATATAATCCCAATTAACCTAACACTTGTTTTGTAGATGAGCTGAAAGACACACACAGTTATTTACCACAGTGTTATCATATCAAGAGAGTACTCCAGAAAACCTTATCTAATTGGCCAATAAAAGTGACAAAATGTGAAAATAGCAGAAAAGGATTGATCCTCCACTCATTATTTTCTTTATTTTTAGTATCATCCCATTAAAATTTGGCTATCTTAACAATGTATTTATTATTAGTTAAATGATAACTCAGCACCACCCCAGTCTCAGTCCCTCCGGCTCATGATCCCTCCCCGCAGACCCACACAGATGTTCTCTCTCTCTCTCTCACTCACTCACTCACTCACTCACACACACACACACACACACACACACACACACACACACACAATCTCTCACCCACAGAGACACACAGACATCCACTCAATCGCGCACACACACTCACTCACACCCACTGACACACACACACTCTCTCACACACAGATTCACTCATTCTCTTCTCTCATACACTCTCTCACACACACTTACACACACACTTACTCACTCACACTCACACTCTCTCTCACTCACTCACCCACCCACCCTTGGACAGGCACACTCATCCATGCGCCATGTAGAAATTATTAACTGCATTTTAAAAGCCACATACAAGAATGATCACTTTGCTGACAAAATGTCAGGCTCATAAAACTTGCCTTTGAGTCTAATCTGCTCTTTAATACAATTCACCTTTATTGGAAAATTGAAATGTCTGTCAGTGCAGTAATGCAGATATTTTAGCTAACTGACTGTTCAAGGGAGGGGTGAAATGTGTTAATCGGGGCAAACACTGACATGTTCATCCTAAATCAGCAGCGGGTACTACAATACAGACAACCTCAGGAGCAAACCTGAAAGCCATCAGCGTAGCTATTCTGATCTATCTCCAGCCTCCTGGTTTCACATGGTAGTAATCTGGTCTTACTATATGCATTGATTTGTTTCCAGTAGTTGACATTTCAGGTGAGGTGGGAAGATAAAATATGGGAGAGCTGAGCCCAGGAGTTATTGAATCAAAGTGATAAACTGAAAGCCGTCTTCCTCAATGCTGGCCTCCTAAGGATACAATCACAGGAACAGAGTTTTGGAGGTTGATATCCTGGATCTCCAAAAGGAGCTGTAGAGAATCTTACTAAAATGGATAGAATGAGGGCAATGAAAATGTTAATGAACAGAAGGAGAGTGTGCAAAGTTGTCTGGAGCAGATAGTGATGTTGAAAGATGCATCGGTGAGTTCTACCATCGGTTTTCTTACTTTTGCTTTATCCATAGGTTATGTGGGTCTCTGATAACACCAGCCTTTACTGCTCTCCCTAATTGCTCCTGAGAAGGTGGTGATGAGCTGCTGCCTTGTATTCAACTGAAATAACTTATCCAACCATTTCAGGGGGCCACCCATCACATTACAGTTGGTCTGGAATCATGAGTAGGCCAATGTGGACAAGGACAACAGATTTCCTTTCCTAAAGCACGGGGTGAACTGAATGGATTTTAAAGATATGATGATCCAGTAGCTTCACAGCTGATGATGTTAGCCTTTTGTTCCAGATTTATTTATTAATTCTCCAGTGTAGGTTTCTGAAATATTCCTCGAACTCTTTGGATTACAGGTCCCAGAGCATAAGCACCTACCTATGTGTAAAAACAAAACATACTGACCTCTACTGGGTATTAGACAGTCAGTAGGTATATGTTGGAAATGATACATTTTCAAACTGCAGCATGATTAGGTGAGCTGATATTGGCCACAATGGCAGAAGAAATTGAATGATGCTCTGCGCTAAGTATCGAGAACAGCCAAGGGCCTGATCCCAGCATCAGGAGAGTACTGTTAGCGAAAGAAACTGGGGCTGTTCAGTCCTGGATAGCTGACTGAGTTGCGGCTCTATAATGCACCAAAGTAAACCACAATACTAGGTCAGAGTAGCCTCAGTTCAACAGGATAAAGAAAATGTTAAGATTGTCACCCATGGAATGGACTCCAGGTAGAACTGTGCAGGTCATGACCCTTCATTATTAAAGAGGTAGTCAGTTAACTGTGATAGGGGAACTGTAGGCTTTGGACACATAGACAACCTTGTTTCTCGCAACTGAACCTTGTGAAATTGACTCAACTGTAATCTTATTTTATAAAACTTTCACTGAGTTGAGCCATATTCATCTGCATTTACGGTAAAATTCATTTTCCAAAAAGTGATGTTAACATATATATAAATTATACATCCTCATCACATTTCCCACTTGGCATCAGTAGACCAAGCCCAATGAAAAGGATTTTTGGCAGTGAATATACCTCGGATATCTCCGACGGTTCTTCTGGGACCCAGTATTTAAAAGGGGAACAACACTGATGAATTATGGTCATTTCCTGCATGAAGATTCTTTGAGTAACTCTTCATTAATTGCAAGGCCTGACCATAGGAAGTGCTGGCAACAGACAATAATGCTCCAATCCACAGAGATCAACAAGAGATTTCCAACGCTAAAGTACTTGCCAAGATCCTAGTAATGAGCGGGCAAGAAGCCACAAATTAGCTTGTATGTCAAATACAGTCTCCTCCAAGTACACAGTCAATACGTGATAAATTATGACAATTAGTTAGACCCTTAAGTTGCAGTTTGGAGATTCTGACTTTGCTGGGAAGAAGACGTTGATCTGTACTGTTCTGCAAGGACTGTTTGTGGAATATTGAAATAAAATCCTTTAGGAATAATTCAGTGTCACATTCCTGACTCTCAGACTTTGGCTCTTCAACAATTATTCTCCTGACATGAGTGTAAATAGTGCTAAAGACAATTCACATTGCTCCACAACTCACTCCCTGCTCCAAATTAAATCATTCTTTACTTCAGCAATAATCATACAACATAGAACAGTATAGCACAGTCCAGACCCTTCAGTCCTCAATGTTGTGCCAACTTTTATCCTGTTCTAAGATCACACTAACCTATATACCCTTTGTTTTAGTACCTTCCATGTGCCTATCTAAGAGTCACTTAAATGCCCCTAATGCATTCCACCCATCCACCACTCTCTGTGTAAGGAACCGACCTCTGATATCTCCCCTAAACCTTCTTCAAATCACCTTAAAATTATGCTTCTTTGTGATAACCATTTCCAACCTAGGAAAAAGTCTGTGGCAAACCACTCTATCTATGCCTCTCCTTGTCTTACACACCTTTATCAAGTCACCTCGCATCCTTTGCTTCAAAAGAAAAGCCCTAGCTCCCTCACCCATTCTTCATAAGACATGCCCCCTAGTCCAGGCAGCAACCTGATAAATCTCCTCTTCACTCTCTCTAAAGCTTCCACATCCTGCCTACAATGAGATGACCAAAACTGAACACAATATTCCAAGTGTGATCTATTTAGGGCTCTGTAGAGCTGCAGCATAACCTCACGGCTCTTAAACTCAATTCCCCTGCTAATGAAAGCCAACACACCAAATGCCTTCTTAACAATCCTATTAACCTGGGTGGCAGCTTTCAGGGATCTATGGACGTGGACTCCACACTGCCAAGAATCCTGCCTTTAACCCTGTATTCTGCATTCATGTTCAACCTTCCAAAGTGAATCACTTCACAGTTTTCCAAGTTGACCTCCATCTGCCACTTCTCAGTCCAGCTCTGCATCCTGTCAATGTCCTGTTGCAACGTACAACAGTCCTCCACACTATCCACCACTCTACCAACCTTTGTGTCATCGGCAAACGTACTAACCCACCCTTCCACATCTTCATCCAAGCCTTTTATAACAATACTCGTTCATGCTCCTTGCCTTGCTCCAGTGATTGCTAACACTCTTTGTGGTTTAGAGTCATACAGCATGGAAAGAAACACTTGGTCCAACCAGTCCCACTGGACCCTAATCCCAAACTAAACTAGTCCCACATGCCTGCACTTGGCCCCATCTCTCTCCAAGCCTTTCTTATTCATGTACTTATCTAAATGTCTTTTAAACAATGTAACTGTATCCCCTCCACCACTTCCTCTGGAAGTTCATTCCACACACGAACCACTTTGTGGGGAAAAGAAAATTACTCCATGTTTTTTTTTATTTTTCTCCTCTGTCCTTAAAAATCTGTCCTGTAGTCTTTCAAGACTAGAGAAAAGGTACCTGCCACTCACCTTATCTATGTATGAGGGATATTCTCAAAAACCAATTGTTTGCCCATCTGCTGTAGGCCTAACCAAAGTAATGTAACCTCGATGAGTGTTAGAATTGTTGACTATTCACTAACAAGTTATTTTCATTATTGTGTTTGTTGACGTAGAAACCTCTTTGGTTCTGTGACTCCAGGTTCAGTTCCGATCCAAATGGCATGTTTCTCATGTTTGGTTTTCTCTTGTGCTTTTGTGCAGATCCCCACATCAAAGTTGGTGGAAAGAAAGAAAACGTGAAGGAAGCAAAAGACAAAATCATGTCCGTTCTAGACACAAAGGTAAAGCAGAGCATCATAATTCACTGACTAATTTCAGTTCTATATGGGGCGTAAGCTTCCCTAGTGAGGCCAGGATCCTACTGCCCTTGAGAAGGTAGTGTCAGGTGTAATATCGCCTAGTGACAGCATTTTGTTTAGTCAGCTTGATGGTCAGTGCATTGAGCTGTAGATGTAATGAGCGGAGTATTGGTCAGTATAATGAAAATCATTAATAGTCTGTGCATTGGGATTGGTCACGGTCATTGCATTGGGATCGGTCACGGTCGGTGCATTAGAATCAGCAACGGTCAGTGCATTGGGAGGGATAACGGTCAGTGCATTGGGATCGATAACAGTTCGTGCATTGGGAGCAGTAACGGTCATTGCATTGGGATCATTAACGGTCAGTGTTGGGATCGTTAACGGTCAGTGCATTGGTAACGGTCAGTGCGTTGGCATCGGTAACGGTCAGTGTGTTGGGATCGTTAACGGTCAGTGCATTGGCATCGGTTACGGTCAGTGTATTGGGATCAGTAACTGTTAGTGCATTGGGATCGGTAACGGTCAGTGCATTGGGATCGGTAACAGTCAGTGCATTGGGATCGGTAACGGTCATTGCATTGGGAGCAGTAACGGTCATTGCATTGGGAGCAGTAACAGTCATTGCGTTGGGAGCAGTAACGATCATTGCATTGGGATCGGTAACGGTCAGTGTTTGGGATCAGTAATGGTCTGTACGTTGGATCATTAACGGTCAGTGCATTGGGATCGGTAACAGTCAGTGCATTGGGATCGGTAACGGTCAGTGCATTGGGATCAGTAACACTCATTGCATTTGGAGCAGTAACAGTCAGTGCTTGGGATCGGTAACGGTCAGTGCTTGGGATCGGTAACGGTCAGTGCTTGGGATCGGTAACGGTCAGTGCATTGGGATCGGTAACGGTCAGTGCATTGGGAGTGGTAACGGTCAGTGCATTGGGATCGGTAACGGTCAGTGCATTGGGAACGGTAACAATCAGTACGTTGGGATCGGTAACGGTCAGTGCATTGGGATCGGTAACGGTCAGTACGTTGGGAACGGTAACGATCAGTGCATTGGGAACGGTAACGGTCCGTACGTTGGGAACGGTAACAATCAGTACGTTGGGAACGGTAACGGTCAGTACGTTGGGAACGGTAACGATCAGTGCATTGGGAACGGTAACGATCAGAGCATTGGGAATGGTAACGATCAGTACGTTGGGAACGGTAACGATCAGTGCATTGGGAACGGTAACGATCAGTACGTTGGGAACGGTAATGGTCAGTACGTTCGGAACGGTAACGATCAGTACGTTGGGAACGGTAACGGTCAGTATGTTGGGAACGGTAACGGTCAGTGCATTGGGAACGGTAACGATCAGTGCATTGGGAACAGTAACGGTCAGTACGTTGGGAACGGTCAGTACGTTGGGAACGGTAACGATCATTGCATTGGGAACGGTAACGATCAGTGCATTGGGAACGGTAACGGTCAGTATGTTGGGAACGGTAACGATCATTGCATTGGGAACGGTAACGGTCAGTGCATTGGGAACGGTAACGATCAGTATGTTGGGAACGGTAACGATCATTGCATTGGGAACGGTAACGATCAGTGCATTGGGAACGGTAACGATCAGTACGTTGGGAACGGGAACGGTAACGATCATTGCATTGGGAATGGTAACGATCAGTACGTTGGGAACGGTAACGATCATTGCATTGGGATCGGTAACGGTCAGTGCATTGGGATCGGTAACGGTCAGTGCATTGGGATCGGTAACGGTCATTGCATTGGGAGCAGTAACGGTCATTGCATTGGGAGCAGTAACAGTCATTGCGTTGGGAGCAGTAACGATCATTGCATTGGGATCGGTAACGGTCAGTGTTTGGGATCAGTAATGGTCTGTACGTTGGATCATTAACGGTCAGTGCATTGGGATCGGTAACAGTCAGTGCATTGGGATCGGTAACAGTCAGTGCATTGGGATCGGTAACGGTCAGTGCATTGGGATCAGTAACACTCATTGCATTTGGAGCAGTAACAGTCAGTGCTTGGGATCGGTAACGGTCAGTGTGTTGGGATCAGTAACACTCAGTGCATTTGGAGCAGTAACAGTCAGTGCTTGGGATCGGTAACGGTCAGTGCTTGGGATCGGTAACGGTCAGTGCTTGGGATCGGTAACGGTCAGTGCATTGGGATCGGTAACGGTCAGTGCATTGGGATCGGTAACGGTCAGTGCATTGGGATCGGTAACGGTCAGTGCATTGGGATCGGTAACGGTCAGTGTGTTGGGATCAGTAACACTCAGTGCATTTGGAGCAGTAACAGTCAGTGCTTGGGATTGGTAACGGTCAGTGCTTGGGATCGGTAACGGTCAGTGCGTTGGGAGAAGTGACGGTCAGTGCGTTGGGAGCAGTAACAATCATTGCATTGGGAGTGGTAACGGTCAGTGCGTTGGGAACAGTAACGGTCAGTACATTGGGATTGGTAATGATCATTACATTGGGAGCAGTGATGGTCAGTACGTTGGGAGCGGTAACGATCATTGCATTGGGAACGGTAACGGTCAGTACGTTGGGAACGGTAACGGTCAGTACGTTGGGAACGGTAACGATCAGTACGTTGGGAACGGTAACGATCATTGCATTGGGAGCGATAACGGTCAGTACGTTGGGAACGGTAACAATCATTGCATTGGGAACGGTAACGGTCAGTACGTTGGGAACGGTAACGGTCAGTATGTTGGGAACGGTAACGGTCAGTGCATTGGGAACGGTAACGATCAGTGCATTGGGAACGGTAACGATCATTGCATTGGGAACGGTAACGGTCAGTATGTTGGGAACGGTAACGATCAGTGCATTGGGAACGGTAACGGTCAGTATGTTGGGAACGGTAACGGTCAGTGCATTGGGAACGGTAACGATCAGTGCATTGGGAACGGTAACGGTCAGTACGTTGGGAACGGTAACGGTCAGTGCATTGGTAACGGTAACGATCAGTACGTTGGGAACGGTAACGGTCCGTACGTTGGGAACGGTAACGATCAGTACGTTGGGAACGGTAACGATCAGTACGTTGGGAACGGTAACGATCAGTACGTTGGGAACGGTAACGGTCAGTACGTTGGGAACGGTAACGGTCAGTACGTTGGGAACGGTAACGATCATTGCATTGGGAACGGTAAGGATCAGTGCATTGGGAACGGTAACGGTCAGTATGTTGGGAACGGTAACGATCATTGCATTGGGAACGGTAACGATCAGTGCATTGGGAACGGTAACGGTCAGTATGTTGGGAACGGTAACGATCAGTATGTTGGGAACGGTAACGATCATTGCATTGGGAACGGTAACGATCAGTGCATTGGGAACGGTAACGATCAGTACGTTGGGAACGGTAACGATCAGTACGTTGGGAACGGTAACGATCAGTACGTTGGGAACGGTAACGGTCAGTACGTTGGGAACGGTAACGATCAGTGCATTGGGAACGGTAACGATCAGTGCATTGGGAACGGTAACGGTCAGTATGTTGGGAACGGTAACGGTCAGTATGTTGGGAACGGGAACGATCAGTGCATTGGGAACGGTAACGGTCAGTATGTTGGGAACGGTAACGATCATTGCATTGGGAACGGTAACGATCAGTGCATTGGGAACGGTAACGGTCAGTACGTTGGGAACGGTAACGGTCAGTACGTTGGGAACGGTAACGATCATTGCATTGGGAACGGTAACGATCAGTACGTTGGGAACGGTAACGGTCCGTACGTTGGGAACGGTAACAATCAGTACGTTGGGAACGGTAACGGTCAGTACGTTGGGAACGGTAACGATCAGTGCATTCGGAACGGTAACGGTCCGTACGTTGGGAACGGTAACAATCAGTACGTTGGGAACGGTAACGGTCAGTACGTTGGGAACGGTAACGATCAGTGCATTGGGAACGGTAACGATCAGAGCATTGGGAATGGTAACGATCAGTACGTTGGGAACGGTAACGATCATTGCATTGGGAACGGTAACGATCAGTACGTTGGGAACGGTAATGGTCAGTACGTTCGGAACGGTAACGATCAGTACGTTGGGAACGGTAACGGTCAGTATGTTGGGAACGGTAACGATCATTGCATTGGGAACGGTAACGATCAGTGCATTGGGAACGGTAACGGTCAGTATGTTGGGAACGGTAACGATCATTGCATTGGGAACGGTAACGGTCAGTGCATTGGGAACGGTAACGATCAGTATGTTGGGAACGGTAACGATCATTGCGTTGGGAACGGTAACGATCATTGCGTTGGGAACGGTAACGATCATTGCATTGGGAACGGTAACGATCAGTGCATTGGGAACGGTAACGATCAGTATGTTGGGAACGGTAACGATCATTGCATTGGGAACGGTAACGATCAGTGCATTGGGAACGGTAACGATCAGTGCATTGGGAACGGTAACGATCAGTACGTTGGGAACGGGAACGGTAACGATCATTGCATTGGGAATGGTAACGATCAGTACGTTGGGAACGGTAACGATCATTGCATTGGGAATGGTAACGATCAGTGCATTGGGAACGGTAACGGTCAGTGCATTGGGAACGGTAACGATCAGTACGTTGGGAACGGTAACGGTCAGTATGTTGGGAACGGTAACGATCAGTGCATTGGGAACGGTAACGGTCAGTGCATTGGGAACGGTAACGGTCCGTACGTTGGGAACGGTAACGGTCCGTACGTTGGGAACGGTAACGATCAGTACGTTGGGAACGGTAACGGTCAGTACGTTGGGAAAGGTAACGATCATTGCATTGGGAACGGTAACGATCAGTGCATTGGGAACGGTAACGGTCAGTATGTTGGGAACGGTAACGATCATTGCATTGGGAACGGTAACGATCATTGCATTGGGAACGGTAACGATCAGTGCGTTGGGAATGGTAACGATCAGTACGTTGGGAACGGTAACGGTCAGTATGTTGGGAACGGTAACGATCATTGCATTGGGAACGGTAACGGTCAGTACGTTGGGAACGGTAACGATCATTGCATTGGGAGCGGTAACGGTCAGTGCTTGGGATCGGTAACGGTCAGTACGTTGGGAACGGTAACGATCAGTGCATTGGGAGCGGTAACGGTCAGTACGTTGGGAACGGTAACGATCATTGCATTGGGAACGGTAACGGTCAGTGCATTGGGAACGGTAACGGTCAGTACGTTGGGAACGGTAACGATCAGTATGTTGGGAACGGTAACGGTCAGTACGTTGGGAACGGTAACGATCATTGCATTGGGAACGGTAACGGTCAGTATGTTGGGAACGGTAACGATCAGTATGTTGGGAACGGTAACGATCATTGCATTGGGAATGGTAACGATCAGTACGTTGGGAACGGTAACGGTCAGTATGTTGGGAACGGTAACGATCATTGCATTGGGAACGGTAACGATCAGTACGTTGGGAACGGTAACGATCATTGCATTGGGAACGGTAACGGTCAGTACGTTGGGAACGGTAACGATCAGTGCATTGGGAGCGGTAACGGTCAGTGCATTGGGCGAAGTGGCGGTCAGTGCGTTGGGAGCAGTAACAATCATTGCATTGGGAGTGGTAACGGTCAGTACATTGGGAGCAGTGATGGTCATTGCATTGGGAGCAGTAATGGTCATTGCATTGGGAGCAGTAACGGTCAGTACGTTGGGAGCAGTAACGATCATTGCATTGGGAATGGTAACGGTCAGTACGTTGGGAACGATAACGGTCAGTGCATTGGGAGAAGTGGCGGTCAGTGCGTTGGGAGCAGTAACAATCATTGCATTGGGAGTGGTAACGGTCAGTGCGTTGGGAACAGTAACGGTCAGTACATTGGGATTGGTAACGATCATTGCATTGGGAGCAGTAATGGTCATTGCATTGGGAGCGGTAACGGTCAGTATGTTGGGAACAGTAACGATCATTGCATTGGGAGCGGTAACGGTCAGTACGTTGGGAACGGTAACAATCATTGCATTGGGAATGGTAACGGTCAGTACGTTGGGAACGGTAACGATCAATGCATTGGGAGCGGTAACGGTCAGTGCATTGGGAACGGTAACGGTCAGTACGTTGGGAATGGTAACGATCATTGCATTGGGAGTGGTAACGGTCAGTACGTTGGGAACGGTAACGATCAATGCATTGGGAGCGGTAACGGTCAGTGCTTGGGATCGGTAACGGTCAGTGCTTGGGGTCGGTAACGATCAGTGCATTGGGACTGGCAGCAGTCAGTGCGTTGGGAGCAATAACGATCATTGCATTGGGAGCAGTAATGGTCAGTGCGTTGGGACAGTAACGGTCAGTACATTGGGAGCAGTCATGGTTCATGTATTTGATGGATAATAGTCAGTGTACAGAGCTCGGTGATGGCGAGGTACGGAGCCTGGTGACGTGTGGGGCACGTGCGCTCGGTGACTGGTGGGGCATGGCGCTCAGTGACGGGCGGGGTATGGAGCACGGTCATGGTCATTGTTTGAAGTACTCTATAAATATGCATTTACCTTCACTGCAACAAATGCACATATTAAATACACTCCCTATTTTGCTTGTAATTTTTGCAACGCGCTCTCTCATTTTTCCATTCATCTTTCTATTCTCTTTGTTTCCCAGAATCATATGATCCTTCAGCCTATTTGTCCAGTCAGTTAGAGCACATCCATTTTCCCTGAGCTCTCCACATTACTGAAATGGTGTCTCTCTGGTATGGTGTCACCTCTGACTATAGTCCTTGCCCGTACCTCTCCACGATCACTCCATTTTGCCAGACCCCGACCAATGGGTTTTGATCCACACTGGAAGCATATCCGTGGGGATTCAGTACCGTTCCTACTGAACTAATTAAAGCAACCTGACCTTAAGAACCAGTCTTTCCAGTCCGCTGCCATACACTCAGATGTCAGTTTTTTTTCCCCATTTGAACAGTGAAGCATTGTTGAGTAAAGCTGATGCTTGTAATTTATGTTTTGTAATGAAGAAAATCAAGGAGATTGCTGAACTGAGCAGGAACCATCAAATGATGTATGTTTCTCCTCTTGTTATTTGAATAAGAGTAATCGGGTGACCCTGAAGATGGATGTGTCGCACACGGAACACTCCCATGTAATAGGCAAGGGAGGAAACAACATCAAAAAAGTCATGGAGGAGACGGGCTGTCATATTCACTTTCCTGACTCAAACAGGAACAACCAGACGGAGAAAAGTAATCAGGTAATTTGCAAACGTGGCATTTCATGGTTAGTGAAATCACTTTGGGTGAGTTGTCCGTGAGTTGGTTTTTCCTGGATATAATGTCAGGTTTCTCCCTCAGCCCATCTATAGGCCCAACACCTTGTGATCAAAGCCTGTAGGTTTAATGACAGCTGCTACCTCCACTGTCTCTGCATCTTTTGGAGTGGTCACCAGATGGCCAAATGGCTTTGTAGGTGCCGGTGTCTCACCTGATGTTGAGAACTTTTTTTTTCTCCACTAGGGAACGGTATTCTAGTGATACGTTTGTGATATTTAACTTGTGGGACATTCTTCAGAATTATTGTAGCGAGTGTGAGCATGTGACCTGTGCTGCAGCCAAGTGTCCGTTTGGAGAAAGTGAGGACTGCAGATGCTGGAGATCAGAGTCAAAGTTGTGACGCTGGAAAAGCACAGCTGGTCAGGCAGCATCCAAGGAGCAGGAGAGTCAACGTTTCGAGCATGAGCTCTTAATTCCTGATGAAGATCTTATGCCCGAAACATCGATTCTCCTGCTCCTTAGATGCTGCCTGACCGGCTGTGCTTTTCCAGCACCACACTATTTGACAAGTGTGTGTTTAGCTCAGTGGCCTGGACTCTTGCTTCTCAATTCAGACTGCCACAGGTTCAACTCCAGCTCCAGAGACTGGCTTCAGTGTAAACTCTAGCCTTGGCACTCCAAGGTGGCACCACTGACGGTGTAGCACCCCTCCACCACGGATGAAATGTTAAGACAAAAGATTTACAAGGATGTTGCTGAGAGTGGAGGGTTAGAGTTATAAGGCTGGATAGGTTGGGGCTTTATTCTTTTGACCGCGGGAGGCTGAGGGGGTGACCTTTATAATGGTTTATAAAATCATGAGGGGCATGGCTAAGGGGAATAGTTAAGGTCTTTTCCCCAGGAAAGGGAAGTCCAAAACTAGATGGCATAGGTTTAAGGAGAGTGGGGAAAGATTTATGTGGGGTCTGTTGGGCAATTTTATCACACACAGGGTGGCACATGTATGGGAATGAGATGCCAGAGGAGTTGGTGAAGGTGGGTACAGTTACCACATTTGAAAGACATTTGGACAGGCACCTGGATAGGAAAGATTTAGAGTAACATGAGTCAATGCAGGCAAATGGGACTAGGTCAGTTTGGGAAATCTGGTCACCATAGACTAGTTGGGCTGAAGGGCCTGTTTCCATGCTGTATGACTCTATGACATACTCAGATGAATATTAGAGATGCGATTGCAATTTTCAGAGAAAGGCAGGCTGTTCTCCCAGTGTCCTAGATGCCAGTTTCATCCTCAATGAACATTTTTAAAAAGGAAAACAAAGATATCTGATCATGCATTCATTTCTCTTCTGTTTGTTGGATCTTACTGTGCGCACACTAACTGTGGAATGAGCCTACAGAGAAGCAGTAATTGCTGTTGAAACGTAATCTGTTGATAAAGTGCCATGAGACATGCTGAGGATGTGTTAATATTCCAAAATTGTGCAAATTCTTTATTTACCAATTAACCGTTTCCATTTTCATAACTTTTGAGATGGAGCAAGTCATTGATGACAATAATAAAGCAAATCCTTCTTGGTTGCTCCCACCTCCTTCACAAACTGTTGTTTCCTCCAGTTAATCAATGAGCAGATTGAAGCCATTGTTACAGCCCCAGCTACAAACTCAGGGACCTCGATTGTCACTTGCTAAGGTTGCACCAGACTTGGTGTCTCACCTTCAGCAGAGCCTCTAACTGCATATCCTTTCCATCACAAAGATGTCATTATCATCAGCTGCCATTTTGAATCATTATAGAATCATTTTGGTGGCACAGTCTCTCACTAGTTAGCACTGCTGCCAAGGACCCGATTTGATTCCAGCCTCGGACAACTGTCTGTGTGGAGTTTGCACACTCTCTCTGTGTCTGCGTGGGTTTCCTCCAGGTGCTCTGGTTTCCTCCCACAGTCCAAAGATGTGCAAATTAGGTGGATTGACCGTGCTAAATTGCCCATAGTGTTCCGGGATGTGTAGGTTAGATGCAAATTTAGGGGAAATGTAAAGTAATAGGGTAGGAGAATGGGTTTGGGTGGGATACTCTTCGGAGGGTCGGTGTGGACTTGTTGGGCCAAATGGCCTGTTCCACACTGTAGGGATTCTATGATATTAGAGAGAGAGACCATACTTTCACCAAACTGATATCCTTAGGAAGGGAGTTTCCCAGAGTTTGGGTGTTCCTCAGATATTTTGTACTAGTGTTCTTATGAACTCATTATCCCTTTAGCTCCCTGTATTTATTTATTAAAGAAATCTAATTTGTACATTATTGGAATTGATTAATGTTTTGCAGTTGATGGTGTTGACAAACTGGGGCTGGCAGGAGGGCTATGGCTGGGTTACATGGGAGGGGACCAGTGAGTACCCGGCACAGACCACCAGAAGTGGTTTTGAAAATGACGTTTCTAATTCATTGCAATGGATATGTTCTGCTTGACAGGTCTCCATAGCAGGACAGCCATCGGGTGTAGAAGCTGCCAGAGGTCGTATTAGAGTAAGTTTCTAACCTGCTTTTACAATTGGTACAGGAGTTCCAGCAGTTGCTGGTGTAACATCTCTCGGACTGATACAGAGCTAGATTCTCTCCTTTCAGTTTTAACCATAAACTCCAGGATAATTCAAAGATCAGGAGTGCTTGGTTGACAGATGGCAACATATTGAAAACAGGTGCTTCGTATATTGAATTTTAAATAAACTACATTTCTTAAGTTTGAATAAAATGTAGAGAATGTATCACACAGCTGCAGTCTTTGGTGACATTTTTGTACATGAAATTGCTGATAGCTAACCTAATTTAGACTTGAAATGGATTGTTCGAAATTGAGGAGCTTCTAAACTGCACATTATTCAATGCTAGGGTTTAGTTACCTGATAAAATGGTTGTTATAAGGAAGCATTTTCAGTGGTGAGCCAGTCATTTTCACAAGAGCTAGTTGTGGAAACGTAAGTAACTGTACCTGGATTTCCTGACATGGCCAATGGAGTTACCTGACATTGGGGAAAGTTTACAACTCTGCATTCCACAGGAATCGTTCCCTCCAGGACAACCTAGTCCCCTCCTCCATCACACCTAACACCTCTCCCATCACACACAGCACCTTCCCATCACACTTAACACCTCTCCCATCACACACAGCACGTTCCTATCACACCTAACACCTCTCCCATCACACACGGCACCTTCCCATCACACCTAACACCTCTCCCATCACACACGGCACCTTCCCTTCACACCTAACACCTCTCCCATCACACACGGCACCTTCCTATCACACCTAACACCTCTCCCATCACACACAGCACCTTCCCATCACACCTAACACCTCTCCCATCACACACGGCACCTTCCCATCACACCTAACACCTTTCCCAACACACACGGCACCTTCCCATCACATCTAACACCTCTCCCATCACACACGGCACCTTCCATCACACCTAACACCTCTCCCTTCACACACGGCACCTTCCCATCACACCTAACACCTTTCCCAACACACATGGCACCTTCCCATCACACCTAACACCTCTCCCATCACACACGGCACCTTCCATCACACCTAACACCGCTCCCATGCAATCTCAGAAGGTGCAACACCTGCCCCTTTACCTCTTCCATGCTCACCATCCAAGGCCCCAGACACTCATTTCAGATCAAGCAGTGTTTCACTTGTACCTCTTTCAATTTGGTCTATTGCATTCGTTGCTCCCAATGTGGTCTCCTCTATATCAGAGAGACAAAATGTCGACTGGGTGATCGCCTTGCTGAGCACCTTCGGTCTGTACGCAATCAGGTCCCTCCTTCCTGTGGCTTGCCACTTCAACACACAATCCTGCTCCCATGCCCACATGTCTGTCCTTGGCCTGCTGCAATGTTCCAGTGAAGTTCAACGCAAACTGGAGGAACAGCATCTCATCTTCGACTCGGCACGTTACAGCCTGCCGGTCTCAACACTGAATTCAACAACGTTAAATACCCCTCTGTTTTCATTCTGCTCCGTAATTTTATTTCAACTGTTTTATTTATCTTTTTAAATATTTTTTTTCACTGTTCTGTACTTCTTATTTCTTGACTGTCTCTCTTTCTCTCGCTCTCCACTTTCTCATCACCTTTTTCCTCTCCTCTTCCCCCTTTGCTACCCTTCTCCCCTGTTTTCCATTTTGCCTCTGCTTCACCCATTTCCCCCCCCTTCCCCCACATATTTTGTCACATAGCACTGGCTTCAGCCTTGGTCACTCACAGCTCCTAATCTCCCTATAATCTCTCTATGCACTGTCATTATCACCTCTTTATTGCTACCTTTGCTCCTGGAGCCATGACTCACCTTCTCTCAGCCTGGTATAAATACCTCCCTATTTCTCCCTTTTTTGTAGCTTTGACAAAGGGTCAGTTAGACTGAAAACGTCAGCTCTTTTCTCTCCTTACAGATGCTGCCAGACCCTGCTGAGATTTTCCAGCATTTTCTCTTTTGGTTTCACAACTCAGGACCTAGTTTCAAAGTGTTTTTTAAAAAAGAAAGCTCTGCTCTGTTACACCCCACTTGGGAAAGTGCACTGTTTTTCAAGCCCTCTCTATTCCAGAGGTCACTACAAAAGTTAATGATTTAATCAAAGCATGCAAAGTTTCCAATTTACCTGTGTGTTGGACTCAAGTTACTAGAAAATGCTAACCAGATTCCTGTACTTAACAGGAGCTCCTATTTATTGCAGATAAATCATACATTGACAGTTCATAGATATGTACATATGGCTTGGCAAGTTAAACGCTAACCCTCTTTGAAAAACCCCGACGCCCACATAGGTATAGTCACAGACAAGCTTAAACAAACAGTTATCATTGGGATTTTAAAAAATCTGGGAAACACGGTACAACCACACCAGTCATAGGTTCCGATTGGCTTTCTAGCACTTGCTGTTCCTCACGATCCTTTCTCTAGACTCGTTCACCTCTGCCCAAGAGGGATAGGTTGATTGGTGTGGGAACTACAAAGTCTCTTAATTACTGGTTGAAAGACAACCGCTTACGACAACTGCTGGGAGAAAATAATTGGCTTTCTTCAAGTTTCAGATATTTTTACTGCGAGAGAGAGGGGGATGGAGAGAGAGAGAGACGCGCACACAACCTGCCTTTTCAGCAATCCAAATGCTTCTTCCTGTATCATTCTCAAACTGTTGGACTGTCAGGAGCCAATCGGAGTTGTCGTTAGGCTGATGACATTTGGCACCCACGACTAGTCCCAATTTCTGAAGCCAATCAGCTATGTGTTGCCGGCCAGATCTCACTGTCCATCTACAAACATCGTCCCTCACTGTTTGAACAAAGCAGCAGTGTAAGCGCCACGCACAATGCGGTTCACTAACTTGCTTTCTAAAGTACAGCAATTCCTTCCACAGTCCTTTTGGTTTTTAACAGTCCTTTTTCCATTTCAATTCGCAATCAAAAATACAGAAAATGAAATGACATGGACCTTTATAGATCTTTGTCACCTTCCAATGTGTGAAAAGCACACTGTTACCATTTAACAGGCCACTGGCTAGAGATGCAAGGTACTTTAACAACCAGCAGCATTCACCAATACAGATAGGCTGGGCACTGTGCCCTAGACGTGTGGCGCTATCAAAAAAAAATCCATTCTTCCTTTTAGAAAGGAAACAATTACTGAGCTATGGGGAAACAGCAGGGTGTGTGGGGCTAATTGAATAGCTTACTCACAGGAAGCAAGGGCTATGGAGTTAATATCTGAATAGGGAGAACCTACAGGGCTATCGGGAGAAGGTGCAGGATTGGCAGCAAGACAATTGCTCCTTTGGGGAGCAGGTATATACAATGTGGGCCAAATTGCTGCCTCCTGTAATGTAACCATTTTGTGATTCCATAATTAGATTAAAATAAATCACGGAGTCTTGAAAGAGTCAATTAATTATCAACTCGTTTTATGGCATGTTACAGCTTGATGCATAAACCTAGATTGTACAATGAAATAAACTTTATTTCTGGTTTTTGTTTGTAAAGAAGTAGTTGGCTAAATCCTTAGCAGCCGATTGATTATTTAATGAAAAGCAGTAAGCGATAGTTCTGACTCTACAGCAGGTAACATTTCATTATGGACAGTTATTGTACAGTAACTGGTCAATGTTTTTACATTTAGGAGTTGCTCCCTCTGGTGATGATGTTCGATCTGCCTATAGCTGGCATTTTGCAGCCAATACCGGACCCCAACTCACCCACAATCCAGCACCTATCCCAAACCTATAACATCTCTATATCCTTCAAACAGAGGTCACGTATGTATGGTGCCACAGTCATTATCCGAGGGTCCCAAAGCAATGCTGCAGCAGTCAAGGTGAGAATTGTAAAGGTGCTGATTTTATCTGCAATGCAGTAGATTGTAAATACATCTAGGATTAAAAAGAAAACAACTTCCCTCATGAGCCAAGTCAAAACATTGACTAAATACTAGAATCTTACAGCACAGAAGGTAGTCATGGAAACCATTGCCCCTGAACTGGCTCTTTAAAAGAACTATTCAGCTCATTCCAACACCCCCCCCCCCCCCCCCCCCCCCAACCACCACCACCACCACCGCTTTGCCTCACTGTTGTATAAATGTTTAATTTTGGACTATTTCTCTAGTTTCCATTTGAAAGTTATTGATGAATGTGTTTCCATTGCTTCAGGCAGTGCATTGCAGACCATGACAACCAGTCGTATTTAAAGTGAAATCTCTCATGCCTTCCTACCTACCCGAGTTCCTTTGCTAATGATCTTGTACTTGTGTTATCGAGTAATAGTCACAGAGTCATGCAGCATAGAAACAGACCCTTTGGTCCAACCAGTCCATGCTGAACATAATCCCAAACTAAACTAATCCCTCCTGTTTACTCCATATCCCTCCAAACATTTTCTCTTCATGTACTTATCCAAGTGTCTTTTAAATGTTGTAATTGTGCCCTTATTAACCAGTGCCTTGGAAAGTTCATTCCACACACTCACCATCCTCTGTGCAAAAAATTTGCCCCTCATATCCTTCTTAAATCTTTCTCCTCTCACCTTAAAAATGTGCCTCCTAGTCCTGAAATCCCCCATCCTTGGGAAAAAGTCACCTACCATTAACATTACCTGTACCCCTCATTATTTTATAAACTTCAATCAGGTTGCTTCTCAACCTCCTGTGTTTCAGTGAAAAAAGCCTATTCAGCCTCTCTTTAAATTGCACACCTTCCATACCCAGCAACATCCTGGTAAATGTCTTCTGAACATCTCTCCAGCTTAATAAAAACTCTCTCTAATAGTGTAACCAGAACTAGACACAGTATTCCAGAAGAGGTCTTATCAAGGCCTTATTCGTACTAGAAGCAGTATTTGGTTATTTGAATAACTCCAAAGAAATTCCTTATAATTCATCTTCCCTGAGGAGAGCAATCCCAGTTTCTTTTATTTCTGTATTGAACTGAATGCTCTTATCCATGATGAATTCCTAATAGATCTCCTTTGCACCCTGTCCGGGTCTGACAATCCTATTAGAGTGTTGCGTCCAGAACGGGACATAATCCTCCAATTGAGACAAACCAGTGATTAATAAAAGGTTTGCTATTCATATTATTGACAGCCAGCTTGTGCTATGGCCTTTACTGTGTTTTGTTTGCCCTGCCCAAAGGAAAATTGATGCACAAAATGTCAAACATAAGAACATCACTGTTTACATGTGTAAGTCTTCAATAGTAAAGAAAGGGGTACTGAGGCATAAAGGAGCATAAAAATACTGGTAAATTGGCTCCCAGAACTGAGAGGTTATAGAGTCATAGAGATGTCTAGCACAGATACAGACCCTTCGGTCCAACTCGTCTATTAACCCACGCCCATCTGTCAGCACTTGGCCAATATCCCTGTAAACCATTCCTATTCATAAACCCATCCAGGTCCCTTTTAAATATTGTAATTATACCACCAGTCTCCAGTTCTTCTGGCAACTCATTACACAGACACACACACACACACACACAACACTGTCTGCATAAAAAAATTGCCTCTTACGTTCCTTCTAAATCTGTCCCCATTGAACTTAACTATGCTCTCTAGTTTTGGACTCCCCTACGCTGAAGAAGACACTTTGTCTATTTAGGTAAAAAGGTGCCACCTCGTGCTCCCGCGAGGAGGTTGAGCAATTCATCAACTTCACCAACACATCCACCCTGACCTTAAATTTACCTGGACCATCTCTGACACCTCCCTCCCCTTCCTGGACCTCTCCATCTCCATTAATGATGACCAACTTGACACTGACATTTTCTACAAACCCACCGACTCCCACAGCTACCTGGATTACACTTCTTCCCACCCTACTCTTGCAAAAATGCCATCCCGTATTCCCAATTCCTCCGCCTCCGCCGTATCTGCTCCCAGGAGGACCAGTTCCACCACAGAATACATCAGATGGCCTCCTCCTTTAGAGACCGCAGTTTCCCTTCCCACGTGGTTAAAGATGCCCTCCAACGCATCTCGTCCACATCCCGCACCTCCACCCTCAGACCCCACCCCTCCAACCGTAACAAGGACAGAACCCCCCCTGGTGCTCATCTTCCACCCTACCAACCTTCGCATAAACTGTAACATCCGCCTACATTTCCGCCACCTCCAAAAAGACCCCACCACCAGGGCTATATTTCCCTCCCCACCCCTTTCTGCTTTCCGCAAAGACCGTTCCCTCCGTGACTACCTGGTCAGGTCCATGCCCCCTTACAACCCACCCTCCCATCCTGGCACCTTCCCCTGCCACCACAGAAATTGCAAAACCTGCGCTCACACCTCCTCCCTCACCTCCATCCAAAGCCCTAAAGGAGCCTTCCACATCCATCAACGATTTACCTGCACATCCACAAATATCATTTATTATATCCGTTGCTCCCGATGCGGTCTCCTCTATATTGGAGAGACTGGACGCCTCCTAGCAGAGCGCTTTAGGGAACATCTCCGAGACACCCGCACCAATCAACCACACCGCCCTGTGGCTCAACATTTCAACTCCCCCTCCCACTCTGCTGAAGACATGGAGGTCCTGGGCCTCCTTCACCGCCGCACCCTCACCACCAGACGCCTGGAGGAAGAACACCTCATCTTCCGCCTTGGAACACTTCAACCCCAGGGCATCAATGTGGACTTCAGCAGTTTCCTCATTTCCCCTTTCCCCACCTCACCCTAGTTCCAAACTTGCAGCTCAGCACTGTCCCCATGACTTGTCCTATCTGCCTATCTCCTTTTCCACCTATCCACTCCACCCTCCTCCCTGACCTATCACCTTCATCCCCTCCCCCACTCACCTATTGTACTCTATGCTACTTTCTCCCCACCCTCACCCTCCTCTAGCTTATCTCTCCACCCTTCAGGCTTTCTTCCTGTATTCCTGATGAAGGGCTTTTGCCCGAAACATTGATTTTGCTGCTCCTTGGATGCTGCCTGAACTGCTGTGCTCTTCCAGCACCACTAATCCAGAACTTTGTCTATTTACCCTATCCATGCCCCTCATAATTTTGTAAACCTCTATAAGGTCACCCTTCAGCCTCCGACGCTCCAGGGAAAAGAGCCCCAGCCTGTTCAGCCTCTCCCCATAGCTCAAACCCTCCAACCCTGGCAATACCCTTGTAAATCTTTTCTGAACCCTTTCATGTTTCACAACATGATGGAGGATGGAAGAAATTTGTGACTGTAAGAGCTGCTCCTTTTTTGAGGTTTAATCAGTGTTGGAACTGGTTTCCTCAATTTCTTGGAGCAGTAATTACAGTTTTATAAACTGTTGTATTGTTTTGGAACTTGTGAAAAAGAAAGACAAAAACGATGGTGCATTGTATTTACCAAGAAAGGTTGGGCAGATTGAGGCTGTTTTCTCTAGAAATGAACAGACCCTGGGAGGCAAACTAATGGAGTTCCTTAAAATGATGATGACATTTACTGAGGTACTACTGTACTTTTTGGGAGGAGAGGAGAACTGGTGGATGTAAATGCACGAAAGTCACCAATAAATCCAGCAGGGAATTCCGCAAAATCCCAAGCAGTTGCTGGAATGTGGGACTTGTCAAGGAACATGGGTAAGAGAAACCACAAATACCTTGAAGGGGAAGCTGCATAACAACATGGAAGGGATTGAAATAGAAAGGCTTCCTGATGGGATTGGGTGAAATTTGGTTAAGGAAATCTCGAGTGTTTCTACTCTATTCATTGTACGGTCACGTGCAGCAGGCCTGTCAACATCAGTAAGGTAAAGCGATCGGTTTGTGGGTGAAATCCTTTGTACATCACGTGTAAATCGCCTGTTCTAATTCCAGGAAGGGACTGCCATGCTGCTGGAACATCTTGCTGGTGGTCTGGGCAGCGCGATTCCTGTCAGCACCCAACTAGACATCGCACCTCAACACCATCTCTTCATGATGGGTCGTAACGGCAATAACATTAAGCACATAATGCAGCGAGCTGGAGCCCAGATCCACTTTCCTGACCCCAGCAGCCCCCAGAAGAAGTCCACAGTCTACCTCCAGGGCACTATCGAGTCTGTCTGTCTAGCTAGACAATACCTCATGGTATGCATTAATATTCTTTTGTGCCTTCTATCAACAGATACTTACAGAATGAATGACTGAATAACTTTGCAAGAAACCATTATTTACATGATGAGGAAATGACTTGTCAATTTGACCAAACAACAATTCATTGTTGGTTTGGGTGCATGAATGCTATGGTAAACATTGAAAACAAAGCTATTTTTGCCAGAGTTGCACAATTGCATAAATATAGATGTTTTTATATTGTAGAATCGGGCAAAGAATTGTAATATAGAAGTGACAAATATTAATTGGTGTTACAATTCCAAGTTGTGAAGCTGAGTTTGGTAAATCTAGTAATTTGTGGATTGGCACCAGCTAAATTATATGAAAAATGTTGAGGAGATGGCTTTGTTATTCCGTCCAACCTACACAAGGTTGACTCTTCGAGGCCTCTGAATTTGTTTTGTGTCAGTGGCATGGTAACCAGGAGAGGACAGTAAATTGCAGGTTTTCCTATGTCATTCACTTCTTTGTGTTCTCAGCAGCTTGAGAGAGGTTCACTTGGTTAAAACAAAATAGATTGGTCCAGAGAAGACCTGTGGTAATATAATAATTCAAGAATCACGACTGGAAAGGGATATTGCTTCTTGTCGAACGCCAAAATATAGACACAAGTGGCATATGTAGACTAGTCCCAGCCTGGTACACACAGTTCTGTGGTCCCATGGGTCTGCTTTATTGCAACAGTTGATGCTAGTTCTTATGATCATCTTCATGGAGACCAGCTTTAAATTCCAGATTTGTTAATTGAACTTAAATTCCACACGCTCCACAGCTGAACCTCTGGATTATTGCTATTGTACCACTTTCTTCCATCACCCACCCCATACCCATTTACTGTTAACCCCCCACGAGTCAATCACCCATATAGCTAATTGGACACTTACATGCAAACTATTAAAAGCAACGGAGGGGTAGAGAAAGTGGGAAGGGGCTTTTCTTTTCCAAACAACTGAACTTTTTTTATTCCGTCACCAAATCACTTGTTGTTGGGTCGGCTTTATATTTAGGTAAAAACAATGACTGCAGATGCTGGAAACCAGATTCTGGAGTAGAGTGGTGCTGGAAAAGCACAGCAGTTCAGGCAGCATCCGAGGAGCAGGAAAATCGACATTTCGGGCAAAAGCCCTTCAACAGGAATACAGTATTCCTGATGAAGGGTTTTTGCCCGAAACGTTGATTTTCCTGCTTCTCGGATGCTGCCTGAACTGCTGTGCTTTTTCAGCACCACTCTACTCCAGAATCAGCTTTATATTTCCAAATCAACCTGTTCAGCAATGTTATTACAGATGGGACTTGAACCCAGGCCTCCACAACCCAGAGGTAGGGACATTACTCCATTGTGCCACAAGACCCCTGCTGGGTCTGCCTCTTAAAGGGCTCAGTCAATGAGTTCTAGCTTGGTAGGCTGTTGTCTGTTGCTCAGGGATTTTATACTCAACAAGTTCCTGAAGGATATTAGTGAGTGATTTCCCTATTTGCCTTGTTGGGTTTATCACTGGTACCTTATATAGAACTCATGAAGCCAGAATCACAATATTTTACTACTGTATAGTAGCATTATAGCAATGGAATGTCCCTGTCTTAATTAATGTAGAATTCTGTTTTTCTATGTATTTAAGATGGAACATATTTTATTCATAACCTCATTATAACATTTTCCTTAATTTTCGAATTGAACATACTTGCTATGAAAGGACCTGGCTGTTTAAAATGTTGTTCTGTAAATTCCTTTTATTGTACGTTTGAGGTTAAGTGAAGCTGAATGACAGGATGGCCAGTGTTTGTATTAGACCCAATGCAAAATAATATGTCAATTAAAATTGATGAGATGGGAGGGTAATTTTAATCCCACTTTAATTATAGTTTGATTGTGTTGAAAGGTCCATCTAATATACAAACATACAAATTAATTGCAGGAATGGGCTGTTTGGCCTCTTGAGACAACATCACCATTCAACAAGATCTGCTTGTGTTTAGGATTCCATGTACCCAGCTCCCTGATAACATTTGATTTCCCTAACTAACAAGAATCTCCATCTCTGCCAACTCTTCAAAGACCCTGCCTCCACTGCCTTCTGAGGCAGAATTCCAAAGACATACAACCTTCCAAGAGGGAAAACAAATTCTCACTTCAAACCTAAAAGTGTAGTTCCGTTCTCACCCACAAGAGGTAATGTCCTGTCTACGCACTTCTTGTCAAGACTGTTGGATCTTATACACTTCAGTCGTCACCCCTCATTCTTTTAAACTCCAATAGAAACAAATCCAGTCTGTCCAACATTTCTTGATAAAACAACGGCTTGTTCCATTTGTCAGTCTAGTAAAACTCCTCTGACTGTCCTCAATGTACTCATATCATTTCTTAAATAATGAGACCAAAACTGCACACACTATTCAAGATGCAGCCTCACCTTGCGCTCTATGACTGAAACATAACATCTTTTATCAGGCTGCATCCGTGGAGCAAAGGTTTCGAACATAAGCTCTTCATCTGGAATGTGAAGAGCTCATGTTCAAAACGTCAACTCTCCTGCTCCTTGGCTGCTGCCTGACCTGCTGTGCTTTTCCAGTGCCACACATTTTGACTCGATCTCCAGCACCTGCAGTCTTCACTTTTCCTATCTTTACTTTTATGTTGAGATCCTCCTGTAATAAAGTTTCTCTGTCCCTTCCATTGACTGGAATGTTGGTTGGAATCATCTAAAGTGAAGACAGAAGCAAAGAGATTGTTCATTTCATTTGCTATTTCCTTATTATCTATTAACTCCACATTCTAATTCTCTAATACTCCTTTTTTTTTTAAATACCTGTGGAAACTCTTCCTGTCTGATTTTACATTTTTAGCTAGCTTCCTCTAATTCTTTCTGCTGAATAATCTGTCAGTCATAATCTGCTGTACTTTATGTTCTGTCTAATCATCACCTTTGCACAATTATGTTTTTTCCAGAGGTTTCATACATGCCTTAACTTCATTCGGTAACTAAAGATGATGTGTCCTACCCTTAAATATTTTCTTAATACAGGAACATGTTTACTCTGTGTATTATGAAATATCCACTTAAATGTCTGTCCCGTCTCTCTCTCGATCTGCCCCCGACCTCATTTGCCAAAGCACTTCAGCTTTTATGCTCATACAATTGCCTTTATTTAAGTTTAAAATATTAGTTTGAGACCCACTCTTTTCCTTTTAATATTATGTTTAGTTTTAGTCCTATTGTGGTTGCTGCTGCCTTGGGCGGGGTGGGAGGGAGGGTGCCTTTACTTTGAGATCATTAATTAATCCTATCCTTACTAAATCTAGTATAATTTCCTTTCTTGTTGATTCTAGGATGTACTACTGTAAGAAACTATCTTCAAAGCATGCAGCTACCATTTCCGACCTGATTTTTACATGATCAGAAATCACATGACACCAGGTTATAATCCAACGGGTTTATTTGAAGTTAGAAGCTTCCGGAGCGCTGCTCCTTTGTCAATGCTTCGAAAGCTTGTGATTTCAAATAAACCTGTTGGATTATACCCTGGTGTCATGTGACATCTGACCTTGTCCATCCCAGTCCACTACTGGCACCTCCACAACATGACTTTGACATTTGGATTAAAGATAATTATGAGTGTCTTTATCACAAGCACTCAATACTTCTTCTTCTGGACTTTGCCCCACATTATGGTTACTGTTCAGGAAGCCTGAGGTCACCCCTACTAGTGACTATTTTCCCCGAGTCTACATCCTGATCTCCTAAAACTGGGTTATCTCTAATAATTGCACCAATGTTATCCTTGATTAATGGTGCTAACCCCTCCCCTCCACATTTACCTAATAAACATATACAATCACTAAAAGCTACTGGATGGATATTAAAAGCATTTTTAAAAGGCAGATGGAATATTGACCTTCGTCTCAAGAGGCTTGGGGTCCAAGGAGATAGAAGATTATAAATTTGTGGATAGACTCCATTCGGAGTAACTTTGTACAATTCTGTGCACTGCAACTCAAGAAGACTATGTTGGACATGATACAACGAGAACCTGCCTGTTTATGTCACACCTTAAACAGAACAGAATGTTCCTGGAATGTTATAAAGCAAAATTTGATACCAAGTTACATAAGGCAGTATTGGTGCAGATGGTCAAATGTGGTGATGTTGGACAGAATTTATGGAGTCTTACAGAGTTAGCAAAGGGTAGTCGTATTGATGGCACAAGTGCAAGGTTGCCGGTTCACCTTAAGAACAAATGTGACAGCAAAGTTGTGAAAAGACTCCTTTAACATGTCATATTGTCGTCACGGAGTCGGTCGCTGAGGAAGAGAGTTTGAGGTGGGGGAATGGGTACCCCGAGAATGAACTGGAGGAAGTTTCTCCTTATCCATTACTGACTGTTTTACAAGCAAATCTGGCCATTGAGAAGTAGTGGAGAGGTTTAAAGGGATGGTGATTAGCTAGGGATGTCAATGTACGTGTGCTGCTTTCAATTGATACATATCCTCCAAGGTCTCTGCATACCTCCAATACCGGCTTCTTGACCATTCCTATTTTCCTGATTAGTGGCTGTGCTATCAAAAGCTCTAGAATTCCATCTAAAAACCTTCCCGTTGCTCCCTGTCTTTCCCCCAATAAGGCACTCCTTCCAACCAGTCTGTTTAATTAAGCTTTTGATCAGTTGCCCAAACATCTATTGCAAGGCTCGATGTCAAATCTGTGTTTGGTTATGCTCCTGTGAGTGCCTTGGGAATTTTGTTTTGTACATCGGAGGCACTATATAAATGCAAATTGTTGTAGTTCTAAATTGATGGTTGCTTCTGAAGTAGTCAACGAGGGCAATGCTTTAACAAACAAGCAATGAAGATTATACTCATTTAAGAGTGTGTCCATATTTAAAATATAACTCTGATGTGTTCTATGAAGCTAGCAGTGGTCTTGTATAAAGGAGATGAGTGTTTGATGCAGTATCTGCCAACTTAACATTTTGTGAATACTGTGCTCCAGGGCTGTCTCCCTCTTGTGTTGATGTTTGATATGAAGGAAGACATCGAGGTTGAACCACAGCGGATCACTCAGTTGATGGAGCAGCTAGATGTCTTCATTAGCATCAAGCCAAAGCCCAAACAGCCCAGTAAGGTATAGAATACAGATGAACTCCTTTCTTTACAATGTTTGTTCTATTAATCTGATCATGAAACAGACCCATCCAATTACGGCACATAAGAGGAAGGAAGAATGTTGAGAACAAAGGTTTATGTGAATTGAAGTAACCCAGAAAGCAGAGTAGATCATTCATGAGTTCCAGCAGGCAGGTTTCTCTTTCTGGCTTTGCCCTCATTGACTGAGCTCTCATTTGAATGTTTTGCTCCCTTATTCTGAACTCTTCTGTGATCACTCTCCAACAGCTCGACCAAGTTGTTTAATTAGCTTAAACATGCCCATAGGTCACCTCTTATCTTCTGTACTCTTGGGGAAAATGAGGCTAGGAGAAAGTGAGGTCTGCAGATGCTGGAGATCAAAGTTGAAACTTTATTGCTGGAACAGCACAGCAGGTCAGGCAGCATCCAGGGAACAAGAGATTCGACGTTTCGGGCACAGGCCCTTCTTCAGGAAATGAGGCTAACCTGGCCTCATAATATTCTAATAATTCTGTGCTGTAATCCTTTCAAGGCTAAATATGTTATTTCCCAAGAGACTAGACCAAGTCACCAAGACACACTCAGGAATAGTAGGGAGTGCTTAAAACGCAGCTCTATTCCAAATGCTCCTGGAATCGGTGTTATCAGTGCCCATACTTTGTCTGAGTTTCAAAAAGCATATTCCTGCCTTAGCTCTAAAGTTCACACCATTTCTATGGAGATAGAGGAATTTTTTTTAAAAATCCAGGCAGTGAGACATTATGATGTGTGTTGTTTGGGATACAGTTGGAAAGTGAAGAGGATTCATCCTCATCCTCCCTCTATCCTCATTTGCATTTGACCACTGGGTAACAATGGGCAGGTTATTTGACATACGTTGCAACATTGTCATAGAACAGTGTTGGGCTCTGAATGGGTTAAAGCTGAGGAGAACACTAATATGATCATGTCGTTTGGCCTCTGATGGGGATACAGTTCTGCATCTCACATGAGTTAAGACCTAACGTCGAGATAACCTCACAGTCTTAGTAATAATGTCCAATTCAACAGTGTAACTTGTATTTATTGATATCATTGGAATATACTACATTTTGTTTAAGACGAGAGTCTCTTCTCATTGAACTGCCAATGTTTTTTCTCTAACACATCAGACCATTCCAGATCCTAAATAGATTCAAGCTTGTAAATATTCTTTTCATAAATGTGGGGATAAGTAATTTTATATCTTATCAATAATTGAGTTCAGGACCCATCCAAATTTCTCCAGTGCCATGGTGCCAAGCCTCACCTTTCCATCCTGAAAGCATTTGGTGGCTGCAGCTTGAAAACTTTCTCTGGAACGAGTGGAGTAATTGGCAGCTTCAGTTGTGTTTCAGATCGCTTCCTATCTCCCGCAACATGGTTTGGGCTGAAATGTGTGAACTTGTGTCCACTGATCTGTGAATCCATGGGCTGTATAACTATAGTGGTTGGAACCTGGGCCAGGGGAATCTCATTGACTGGGATCCTTGACTGGCGATGTTAACCTGGGCCAATCAGGGAACCCTGGCTGACAGAGAGAAACAGGGGAATCAGAAGGTCTCCTCAGTCTGGAGATTGGTTTTGAGCTGGCTGGTCACAGCCCATGTACAGGATGATGGGGTAATAGACAATAGGTGCAGGAATAGGCCATTCTGCCCTTCGAGCCTGCACCACCATTCAATATGATCATGGCTGATCATCCTTAATCAGTATCCTGTTCCTGCCTTATCTCCATAACCCTTGATTCCACAATCCTTGAGAGCTCTATCCAACTCTTTCTTAAATGAATCCAGAGACTGGGCCTCCACTGCCCTCTGGGGCAGAGCATTCCACACAGCCACCACTCTCTGGGTGAAGAGGTTTCTCCTCATCTCTGTCCTAAATGGTCTACCCTGTAGTTTTAAGCTGTGTCCTCTGGTTTGGCACTCACCCATCAGCGGAAACATGTTTCCTACCTCCAGAGTGTCCAATCCTTTAATAATCTTATATGTCTCAATCAGATCCCCTCTCAGTCTTCTAAACACAAGGGTATACAAGCCCAGTCGCTCCAGTCTTTCAGTGTAAGGTAGTCCCGCCATTCCAGGAATTGACCTCGTGAACCTACGCTGCACTCCCTCAATAGCCAGAATGTCTTTCCTCAAATTTGGAGACCAGAACTGCACACAATACTCCAGGTGTGGTCTCACCAGGGCCCTGTACAGCTGCAGAAGAACCTCTTTGCTTCTATACACAATCCCTCTTGTTATGAAGGCCAGCATGCTATTAGCCTTCTTCACTACCTGCTGTACCTGCATGCTTACCTTCATTGACTGGTGTACAAGAACACCCAGATTTCTTTGTACTGCCCCTTTACCTAAATTGATTCCATTTAGGTAGTAATCTGCCTTCCTGTTCTTGCCACCAAAGTGGATAACCATACATTTATCCACATTAAACTGCATCTGACCACTCACCTAACCTGTCCAGGTCACCCTGTAATCTTCTAACATCCTTCTCACATTTCAAATTTGCTAATGTTATTACTAATACCATCTTCTATATCATTAACATATATTGTAAAAAGCTGCGGTCCCAGCACTGATACCTGCAGTACCCCACTGGTCACTGCCTGCCATTCCGAAATGGAGCCGTTTATCACTACTCTTTGTTTCCTGTCAGCCAGCCAACTTTCAATCCAAGTTAGTACTTTGCCCCCAATACCATGCGCCCTAATTTTGCTCACTAACCTCCTATGTGGGACTTTATCAAAAGCTTTCTGAAAGTCCAGGTACACTACATCTACGGATCTCCCTCGTCCATTTTCAGAGTTACATCCTCAAAAAATTCCAGAAGATTAGTCAAGCATGATTTCCCCTTCATAAATCCATGCTGACTCTGACCTATCCTGTTACTACTATCCAGATGTGTCATAATTTCATCCTTTATAATAGACTCCAGCATCTTTCCCACCACTAAGGTCAGACTAACTGGTCTATAATTTCCTGCTTTCTCTCTCCCACCTTTCTTAAAAAGTGGTACAACATTAGCCACCCTCCAATCCGCAGGAATCTATCGAATCTATCGAACTCTGGAAAATAATCACCAACGCATCCACGATTTCTCGAGCCACCTCCTTCAGTACCCTGGGATGTAGACCATCAGGCCCCGGGGACTTATCAACCTTCAGACCTAACAGTCTCTCCAACACCAATTCCTGGCAAATATAAATTCCCTTCAGTTCAGGTCCTTCAGCCACTGTTACCTCAGGGAGATTGCTTGTGTCTTCCCCAGTGAACACAGATCTGAAGTACCAATTCAGTTCTTCTGCCATTTCTTTGTTCCCCATAATATATTCCCCTGTTTCTGTCTTCAAGGGCCCAATTTTAGTCTTAACCATTTTTTGGTCTTTCTCATACCTAAAAAGTATCCTCCTTTATATTTTTGGCCAGTTTACCTTCGTACCTCATTTTTTCTCTGCGTATTTCCTTCTTAGTAATCCTCTGTTCTTCTTTAAAAGCTTCCCAGTCCTCCGTTTTCCCACTTATCTTTGCTATGTTATAATTTTTCTCTTTTAACTTTATATGTTTCTTAACTTCCCTCGTCAGCCACGGCCACCCATGCCTCCTCCTAGGATCTTTCTTCCTTTTTGGAATTAACTGATCCTGCATCTTCTGCATTATACACAGAAATATCTGCCATTATTCCTCCACTGTCATCCCTGCTAAGATATTGCACCATTGAACTTTGGCCAGCTTCTCCCTCATAGCTCCATAGTTCCCTTTATTCAACTGAAATATTGTCACTTCCGATTGTACCCTCTCCCTCTCAAATTGCAGATTGAAGCTTATTGTATTATGGTCACTACTTCCCAATGGCTCCTTCACTTCGAGGGCCCTGATCAATTCTGGTTCGTTGCACAATACCAGATCCAGAATTGCCTTCTCCCTGGTAGGCTCCAGCACCTGCTGTTCTAAGAATCCATCTCGAAGGCACTCCACAAAGTCTCTTTCTTGAGGTCCAATACCATCCTGATTCTCCCAGTCTACCTGCATGTTGAAATCCCCCATAACAACTGTAGTAACATCTTTGCGACAGGCCAATTTCAGCTCCTGATTCAACTTACAACCAACATCCAGACTACTGTTTGGGGGCCTGTAGATAACTCCCAAGAGGGTCTTTTTGCCCTTAGAATTTCTCAGCTCTATCCACACTGACTCTACATCCCCTGATTCTAGTGCCCCCGCGCAAGGGACTGAATATCATCCCTTACCAACATGGTCACCCCACCCCCTCTGCCCATCAGTCTGTCCTTATGATAGCATGTGTAGCCTTGAATATTCATTTCTCAGGCCCTGTCCACTTGAAGTCACGTCTCAGTTACAATATCGTACCTGCCAATTTCCAAAAGAGCCTCAAGCTCATCCATCTTATTTCTAATGCTTCGTGAATTCATATACAGTATTTTTAATTTGTTACTGCCCTCACTCTTCCCATCAACTCCTATTTCACTCAACCTTACAGCATGATCCCTTTTTGGGTAGTGGCCTCTACAGATATTTCAATAACATATTGGAAATCAATGAGGCTTATATGTGTGCACACTAAAAATCCAAAGTGCTATTTTGAGATGGTGTAAATTTTCATTAATGTTTTCTATCTCTCTCGCCAGTCAGTGATTGTGAAAAGTGTGGAGAGAAATGCAGCAAATATGTATGAAGCAAGGAAGTGTCTACTGGGTTTGGAAAGCAGCGGTGTTACAATGACAGCGAGTGCACCCTCAGCAGTGACCTGTCCCATAGGATTATCCTGTCATGGGCTTGATATTCTAGCTTCCGCTGGACTTGGCCTTGCTGGATTAGGTATGCAGGTATTTGTATGCACTTTACAGGACTACTATAGGCACCATTACTTTACTAGATTCATAACGGAATCACGGATTCATAACATGGGAGGAGGCCATTCAACCCAGGTTCCATATCAGACTGAGTTCCATTACAAATATAATTAAAAGCAATGACACCAATGATGATACAACTCTGAGGCAGGTCGGAAGCTGACCTACAAAGTGACAGGATAGGATAAATAGACAAAGTCTTTTCCCTGGGCTGGGAGAGTCCAGATCTAGAGGGCATAGGTTTAGGGTGAGTAGGGAAAAATTTAAAAGAGACAGAAGGGGCAACTCTTTCACGCAGAGGGTGGTGCATGATAATTTAGGATATTTGGTTGGCATGGACGAGTTGGACCAAAGGGTCTGTTCCCGTGCTGTACATCTTTATGACTCTATTCAATACAAATGTAAGTTGTTGTTGAGCTGGTTCTGCTAAGGGTTCTGAGTTTAAGAGGTGGGCTCTGGGGACTGCTGTGTTTGGGGGGAAAGGTCCATGTGGGAGATCTGTTTAATGCAGGGTCTGTGTTAGGGATGGTTTCTGTTGGGGGGTGGTCTGTATTTAGGGAAAGGTTTACATTGCAGGGAGAGACTCTGTTGGAGGCAGTCTGTATGTGGGGGATGGACTGTGTTGGTGAGGACAGTCTGTCGGTTTGGGGTGTAGGGTCTGTATTGGGGGCTCTATGTTTAGGGAAGGGTCTGTGTTAAGGGCTGTGTGTTTGAGGCAGGGTCTATGTTGAGGGCTCTGTGCTGAGGGAAGGGTCTGTGTTTCGGCTCTGGGGAAGAATCTGTGTTGGGGGCTCTGTGTTTGGAGAATAGTCTGTGTTTCGGCTCTATTTGGGGAAGGGTCTGTGTTGAGGGCTCTGTGTTTAGCGAAGGGTCTGTGTTGAGGGGTCTATGTTGGAGGAAGGATCTGTGTTGGAGGCTCTGTGCTTAGGGAAGGGTCTGTGTTCCGTCTGTCTTTGGGGGAGGGTCTGTGGGGGGGGGTACAACCTGTTGTGATTTCTCTGAATTTGGGGGGTAGGGGTGTGATTTTGTTTTGCCTTTTGGAACAACAGTAAGAAAAGAAGCAGCTGTCAAAACGTGCTGCCAAAAATGAAGCCAAAGTTCAACAAGTGTCAAAGTGGGATTTCTGACAAATAAAGCCTGAAGCAGCACTGACTGTTCAGTCTCCCCTCAGTGAGCAGCAGTCATCCATTGGTCCCACACTCTAACGTCAAAAGGAGCACTGTTTAGCAGTTCTCCCACATGTTTCATACATTAAATAGGTCCATATGGTGGCAATTCAGAGACCATTACGTCCAAGAAATAGCTGGGTTTCATATTTCTTGAAACCCCTTGTCAAAAGTAAGCTGTGAAGATTGAGGTTATGGCCAGAAATCTACAGTTACAAATTAATAGGAATCTCTGGCTGATTGGTTTGAGTTATCCACTCATGAGGATCATTACTGTGGTCAGGCGCCAGTCACAAGCAGAGGTTAGATCTGAACCTTACCTCACATAATGGCCAACAAATTCTACCCAAAATCTTCCAATTTTGAGTTTTATCAAGGGTGAATGTTCTAGTAGTGCACCTGCCCAGAGTTCCTCAATGTCGAGGATTTTCCATCCCTGAGAGATGAAATACTGGAAGATCGTAGGTTAGGGTTGCCCAGTCTGTGGTACACAGAGCTGCCGCAAGGGGGCGAGGTGCCCTGGGCATGTACCTCTGGAAAGTATGCATCAAGTTTTCATCTAGCAACCAGCTGTCAATAAAATAGCACTCTTCAAGCACAATCAGGGAGTAAGCAAAATAATGATGGATTTTTTTTCCTTTGTATTTATCCACCTAGGTTTCTCCACCGTATCACCTCTGATGATCCCACCAACAACACAAGCGACCTTAACAAGTATCTTACTGTCGGGCCTACATGGGTATGGCCAGAGCACACCATCGCCCCCACCTGGTCTGGCACCCATGGACATTCAGATCAGCACCTTATCCCAAGAGAGTGATAAGACAGCAACTTCCTGCATTAACGGCCATGTTAAGGTACAAGGAAGCATTAGCGTTTCAACGTTGAGCCAGACGTTGATGATAACAGTTTATTTATTTAAATTCTCCTGACTTTCTCTGAGGTGACCTTCATAGCGATGTGTTTGCGATTAGTCTCTAACACCTCGTGACTTCTGGGAATTTCTGTAAGGGTAACAATTTAGTATGTGATATCTTAGCGTTTTTTACTGTGATTGTTTGTCTCAATTGGCCTGATTGTTAGACATTCCTCTGGAGTAGGGAATTTATTTTTGTTAAATCTGTATTTCAAATCTCAGCACTGAAACAACTTTTCCAGGTTTCAGAATCAGCGCCATTTATAGAATTACTGTACGTTTTTCCAAAAGCTTGACTCATATTGGGCCTTGTGTCGGGACTCGTGGCAGCTCTCTTCTGCCTTGTCCGTAAGCTAACCTTGGTCAGTGAGCCCAGCTGCTACCTAATCTGTGGAGACAATATCTCAGCTAAGCATGACCCTCCTCCATGTTTATTATAGGAACATGGGACTATACAGCACAGATGGTGGCTGTTTGGCCTAGCAAGCCCATGATAGACCTAGACTACATTAAGTGCATGAGCCTTCATGTGCATGAAAAACAATTTCCTTTTAAATAACACATTATCTTTGAAACACCACAAACCTTTGTGCAAAAAGATAGTTAATTAGATCAGCAACAGTGCCAGCTAGTTAGTAATGGTGTAGAAACACAACTGAGCATAGAGAGGTAGAGGAAGTGGCAAAGACACAAGAAGATTTTAACAGACTGAACCTTGTAGGCATAAGTAGAAAGCCAATGAAGAGAGACTGTTAGCCACTGAGATAGAGATTTTTCTTTTAAAGTGAAGAAACAATACAAAAAACTTACCTTTACATGGCACCAGTCATAGCTTCAGAATGTTTCAAAATACTTTTCAATATTCATTGTCATAATAACAGGCAATTAGTTTCTACCCAAAAAATTATCGTGAGTAGCAATGAGGTAAATGACCAGCCGATCTGTTCAAGGTGCTGTTAGTTGAGTGAAGCATGTTGGTCATGACACTGGGCCAACTCCCTATTGACCTCAACAAACACCTGTGGATCTTTAATGTCCGGCGGTCTAGCCTTGACATTATAACTTAGTCAAAGGTCAGGTACTTTGGACAGAGCAGCTCTCTGTACATACTGTGCAGCTATCTCAACCCAGGCCTGTACTCAAATCCTGAGTCTCAACATTCTGATTTCAAGGCTACATTTGATCAAACTGGACAATGCAGGAAATTTGTAACCCTCCCTCCCCCTCTGTTTCCTTTTCCAGCCTTGGAAAAGGCAAGAATTCACACATCCCCTTACTGGAGAGGCAATGGCCTCGTGGTATTATTGCTAGTATATTGATCTGCTGTGGCAGATAATGGAATTTGAATTCAATCAATAAGCTGAACTTAAGGATCTAATGCTGACCATGAAACCATTGTCAATTGTCGTAAAAACCCATCTGGTTCATTAATGTTCTTTAAGGAAGGAAACCTGCCTGAATTCAAGATGGCACCTGATCTTGATGACATTTTGTGGGCTGTCTACAGCAGGTCTTATTCTTAGATATCTTATAATCATACTACTCCTCTAAACCTCCATTCTAAGTCTATCTTAATGCACTTTGTATGGTATGATCTTCCTGTACTACACGCAAAACAAAACTTTTCACCATGCCTACGTAACAATAACAAGTCAAATCAAATCCTTACCTGGTCTGGCCAACATGAGCTGCAGACCCACAGCAATATAATTGACTCTTAACTGCTTTCTGGGCAATTAGGGCTGGGCAATAAATATTGGTCATGTCCTGTGATGAATGAAAAAAAAGTCCTTGAACTGAATTCGGCGAAATCAATGTCTTTTGGGAACTTGAAGTTGTACTGTTTTCAGTAATTCATTGTCCCGCAGTCACTGAGCCAGTGGGGAAACTGAGTTTCATAGAATTAAATATTGTTTTATTGCACAGTTGTACAGCACGGTAACAGTTTTAGTTGCAACTTCTTCCGAAAACACAACTTTTGGTTTGAATGCTGAGGAGCTGATGACTTGAGTGAATAGTCTGTTATTAACTGTTCTGTGAATCTACTAAAATGTAACTTAAAGTCTATTTAGTTCTTGTTTGCGTAATTTTAAGAGATTATCCTAGATCTCCAGTGAAGATAAATATATCATTTGAAATATTGACAACAAATTCTGTTGAATTGATTCAACCTGAACCATGATGTTGGATTCCTGGTGCTTGAATCCCCTTGGTCCTATCATTGGGTTAATGAAAATGGTTTCAGATGGAGAGATAGATGTTTGGATTGTTGAAACAGTGAGAAGGTTTGCTCTGCTATCCAAATGGATTTTTTCTTTCGAAGCTAAGCAAAGAGTTTGCCTTAATATTGGCACGTTTCAGGCTTCAAAGAAGTAGAATTGCATTTAGATTTGTCATGTAAGAAAGCGACAATGTGTCTGCTCTCTGATACGGAAAATATGCAGGAACCCCTGTGCCTGGAAATATGGCTGTAGTGTTTTCCTGTCTGATGTGCATAACTGAAAAAGGACTTAATGCGTTTTGTTTCCACAGCCTTCCAGTGCTATTTATACACGAATTTCAAACCCCTGTCTAGCAGATAAAGTATTGAGTAGTAACCACTCTGAAGTACCACGAGAGAATGCAATCAGCTCCCAGGAGCAGTTGACGAGGAAGTCCAGTCCAGCAGAAGGTAAATTTCCAATAAGTTTTCGTGACACTGGTCCAGTGGGTTAACCTGTCTTGGGAGCCAGTTCCAATCTGAGGCAGAGCCACTGGAATCAGATTTTGTTTTATTGGTCAAATGCGTATGTGAATTAGATTTAGATTAGATTAGATTAGATTTAGATTAGATTACAGTGTGGAAACAGGCCCTTCGGCCCAACAAGTCCACACCGACCCGCCGAAGCGAAACCCACCCATACCCCTACATTTACCCATTACCTAACACTACGGGCAATTTAGTATGGCCAATTCACCTGACCCTGCACATCTTTGGACTGTGGGAGGAAACCGGAGCACCCGGAGGAAACCCACGCAGACACGGGGAGAACGTGCAAACTCCACACAGTCAGTCGCCTGAGTCGGGAATTGAACCCGGGTCTCTGGTGCTGCGAGGCAGCAGTGCTAACCACTGTGCCACCGTGCCGCCCAAATTGAATTTTGCATTTTCAAACATTTGTGGATACTGCACCAAACCACCATAACCTGCTAGTAATCAGGTCTAAGCTGGGGCTATTGTTCTGCAGGGTAGAAGATGGTTGGTGAGAGGGAAAGTGAATGTTGGACTGATTTAGGCAGATATCTGTCTGGTATGAGCTCTGGGATACAGGAGAATAAAGCAATTAGGAGCAGGAGCAGGCCATTCAACCCCTTGAGCCTGCTCCACCATTCAATATGATCATGGCTGATCTCATCTCATCCTCAACTCTCTCTTTCCTGCCTGCTCCCCATAACCCTTCAACCCATTACTAATTAAAAATCTATCTCCTCCTCAAACTTACTCAATGTCCCACCACAATCTGGGATAGTGAATTCCACAAACTCATGAACTTATGACAGAAGTCATTTCTCCTCATCTCTGCTTTAAATTTGCTACCCCTGATCCTAAAACTATGACTTCTCATTCTAGATCGTCCCATATGTGGAAACGTCCTCTACGTCTTACTTTGTCAATGTCCTTTAGCATCTTTTATACCTCAATCCGATCTCCTCTCAGTCTTCTAAATTCTACAGAGTATAGACTGTTCAATCTCTCTTCAGAAGACAAATTCTTCATCTCTGCAGTCAATCCAGTGAACTTCCTCTGAACTATCTCTAATATAATTACGTCTTTCCTCAAGTGAGGGGACTAAAATTGTACATGGTGCTCCAGGTATGGCCTCACTAATGCCTCATACAGTTGCAGCTTACTGTTACACCCCATTCCCTTAGCAATAAATGCTGAAACTCCATTTGCCTTCCCTGTTACCTGCTGTATCTGCATCCTAGGTTTCTGCAATTCATGTACAAGGACACCTAGATCCCTCTGCATGAAAGCATTTTGAAGTTTCTCTTAATTTGGAGAAAAAATTGCCTTTCTATTCCTTCACCCAAAATGGATGAGCTCACACTTTTCCACATTAAACTTAATTTGCCAGGTTTTGGCCCATTTACCTGACCTGTCCATATCCATTTGTAAATTTCTTATTTCTTCATTGTAATTTAGTTTCCCACCTATTTTAGTGTCAGCTGCAAATTTGGCTATAGTTCATTGTAGCCTTACACCCAAGTCATTAAATATAGTTTGTAAACAAACTGAGCCCCATGGTACCCAACTCATTACAGCTTGCCAACCAGAAAAAAAACCTATTTATTCTGACTCTGTTTTCTGTTGATTAGCCAATACTCTATCCAAGCCTTTAAATTACCCCTAATCCAGTGTGAACTTTCAGGATTCCCATTATCTATGTTGCTAGTAAATTAGTCAAACACAATTTACCCTTCACAAAACTGTGCTGATTCCAATGGATTGTATTTGGACTTTACAAATGTCCCATTATTTCTTAATAATGGATTCCAATAATTTCCCAAAGGCACACATTAAGGTAACTGGTCTGCAGCTTCCTCCTTTCTGCCTTCCTCCATTTTTGAATAAGGGTGTTATGTTCGCATTTTTCTAATCCAGTGGAACTTTTCCTGCATCCAAAGAATTTTGGAATGTTATAGCCAATGGATCCATAATCCCTGCTGCCACTTCCTGCAAAGCTTTAGGATGTACATCACCAGGCACTGGGGACTTGATTACCTTCAATCCCAATGGTTTGTTCAGTACTTTTCACTCGTGATGATGATTATTCAAAGTTCCTCCCTTTCTATAGCCAATGCATTAACTGTTACAATTAGGATAATGCTAATGTTCCAAACCATGAAAACTAAAATGAAATATTGATTAAGCAACTCTACCATTTTTATGTTCCCCACTATTAACTCCTCAATCTTATCCTCCAAGGGACCAACCCTCACTTTAGCTGCTGTCTTCCCTTTTATATACACATAGAAACTTTGGCTATCTGCTTTAATAATTTGTGCTAGATTTTTTTCATAATTTACCTTTCCTCTTTTCAATCTTTCTTCCTCTCTGGAACATATTTAAGTTGTGAGCAATTGAGGATTGTGAGCAATCCTAAAAGATCGGATTAGAAGGTCAACTTCACTGCCAGACATTAATCTGGGGCAGAAATATTTCATTTTTCTTAAAATTGACATCCTTGTGTGTCAGTATAAATCCATTTGCACTGCAAGTGTAGCATTGACATGAAGAACTTTGTATTTGCACTGGTGCCAAATATGGAGAGCATAAATTGGGCTTTTAAATCTAACTAATTTGAAGGAGGGTTGTGAGTGAGAGTGTCTCTTTCAGGGATGCCATGTTGGACTTAACTGAATTCAGGCTATTGATAAAGGAGGTGATGGCTTAGTGATATTGTATCTGGACTGCCTATCCAGAGATCTGGCTGATGGAATGTGAATTCAATAAAAATCTGGTGTTAGGAGTCTAATATTCCTGAGAGATAAGATTCCTAGAGATGTACAGCACGGAAACAGACTCTTCAGTCCAACACATCCATGATAATCAAATATCCTAAACTAATCTAGTCCCGTTTACCTGCACTTGGCCCATATCACTCTAAAGCCTTCCTATACATATACCGATCCAGATGCCTTTTAAATGCTGTAATTGTACCAGCCTCCACCACTTCCTCTGGCAGCTTGTTCCATACACACACCACTCTCTGCGTGAAAATGTTGCCCCTTAGATCCCTTTTAAATCTTTCCCCTCCCACCTAAACCTATGCCATCTAGTTCTGGACTCCCTTGTTCTGAGGACCATGAATCCATTGTCAATTGCTGGAAAAACCCATCTGGTTCACTAATGCCCTTTTTAGGGAAGGAAGCTGCCATCCTTACCCAGTCTGGCCTACATGTGACTCCAGACCCACAGCAATGTGGCTGACTCAGCTTATACATTTACTCACTGAGCTGGAAGGTTGGTTCTCAGACGTTTTGTCACTATGCTAGGTAGCATCATCAGTGTACCTCTGGTGAAGCCCTTCACTTAAAGAGAGGTGCACTGATGATGTTACCGAACACGGTGACAAAACGTGTGACAGCAAACCTACCAGCTCAGTGAGCAAACTTACAAGCTGAACCTCAACCTGAGCTACAAACCTTCTCAATGTGGTTGACTCTTAACTGCCCGCTGGGCAATTAGGGATGGGCAATAAATGGAGGCATAGTCAGCGGTGGCTACAACCCATGAATGAATTAAAAAGCAAAACTGGCACCATAAAAGCAGCCATGGGCAGAGTGAAACCATCCCACGTCAATGCTGCAGTTTATAGCATCGACATACCTTAAAATTATTCAAGCTTCTAAAGGAAGAGGTTCATGACCCCTCTGCCCAGACACTTCTGGACGTTATTAATAGCCATCCAAAACCTTTGTAAATAATTTACAGCTTGAATTCTTTAATTCCCAGTTGCAATTATGTTGTGGTTTGATAAGAATGTAAGCTCAACTGGAGGACAAGACCCTTGGAGCTGAGAGCAGGGGTGGGCCATTTGGCCCATCAAGCCTCTGCAACCATTCAAGACAATCATGGCTGACTTTAAGTTTTAGCTCCCTTGTTAAGTCTTATATGAAGTCAATAAACTCCCCCAAAACCTTTTACTCTGGCCCCACCCTTGAATGCAAGATTAACTGGCATGAAGGGAGCAAAAAAACTCTGTAGAAAATGAGTGCGTTCTTCTTTTAAACCCACACCAAAATCTCTCGTCGTCCTCTCGTTGTGCTGCACTAGCTGTGATGTAAGTGCTGCTATTTTGTGTGTCAGCTTCAGACTTCTCCTGGTGGTTCTACAGGTTCCAACGATGCGTTTGTGGAAGTGGGCATGCCTAGGAGTCCTTCACACTCGGCCAACAGCAGCGAACTAAAGCAGATGCTGAATAGTTCCTCCACACCCGTGGCTAAACGACAGACCTTGGAGTTGTTACAGGGCACCAAGAATACCCATCGACAGTAAGTAATGCAGTGGATTGTGGATACGCCACTCACACTTAGCATGTATTGTCATTCGCCAGGCATTGCAGTGGGAAGCAAGATAACCCACTACCTCGGGTGCGAAAAAGAGAGGGTGCAGTGTAGGTGTACCAGAATTCAGGTAGTGATGTGGAAAGAATAGAGGTGATTGCATTATCTGCCTCCAAGATGGTTAAAGGAAGGTTTAATGTAAGTGTTTAAAAAAATTGAAGATTTTAATAAAATTACGTGGAAAGAAATTGCTAACTGTTTTATGTTTTACATAAATGTTTTAAAAATGTTTTATTACGCAATTATGATTCTCCAGGAGAGTGTTTGTGAAAGGTCACTTCATGTTTACATAAATTCGTTTACATAATTGGGCAAAGTATTAACAATCAAGTGCTCCTCTCCCCAAGGCTGATGGTGGTTATAAATCCACGCGATGCCCAGAGATCCTGTCTCTCGTGGTCAGATCTATGGGTAATGTCGCATGGAGAGAAGCTTGATGTTATTTGAGTGATCGTGCTACATTGAAGTTGGGGTAAATCAACGGCCCAGAGATGCGTTTTAAAGCGAGTCTCTATTGCTTTGAAACGCTGGAATTTGGAAAGGCATATCCAAGTTCAGCAAATTCCTGTTCGGATGTTCCCCATTGTCCCATCGAATTTTGGAAGAACAGGAGGCAATCTCCCAGAATCCTCTCCTGAAAAGAGGGGGCACTTAGCCGACAATCCCCCCCCCCCCCCCAGTATAGGGAGGGTTTGAGCTAAGCTGCCCAGGAGGAAGTTAGATAGTGAGTTCCAGGCAGGTCACCTTTCAGAGGTTGAGATGATTAGTTAGGTTCCAGAAATTTATTATTTTCTTCACCCTCAATTAGAGTCAATGGGGCCAACCAATCAACTTGTTCCTCTTGAACACTATAAAAACATTGTCGCCCTTTAATTGGCATCTCTTGTGAGTTGTCCTCATGTGTGAAGGCAAAATGCTTCCATTTTCAAAAGTACTCAAGTCATTTGTCTTAAAATTGGTTGGACTAAAATGAGAATTGATTAAATCTGTTCAATGTTAATCAAACCTACTGATTATAAGGGGCTTTCTACATGCACTGCACTGTACTATAATCAGACAGTATGAAATACATGGTCACCTTATGAATAGAAGGATTAATAACAGGAGTAGTCAGCAACTTTGGATCCAAGCAAAGACGGTAGCAAGCCGAGAATTAGAGAGATATGCTGTGATGGCTAGCATGAGGGGGCATAGCTTTAGGTTGAGGGGTGATGGATATAGGGCAGATGTCAGAGATAGGTTCTTTACTCAGAGAGCAGTAAGGGTGTGGAATGCCTGCCTGCAACAGTAGTAAACTCGAGAGTGGTGCTGGAAAAGCACAGCAGGTCAGGCAGCATCCGAGGAGCAGGAAAATCAATATTTCAGGCAAAAGCCCTTCATCAGGAATGAGGCTGGGAGCCTTTTTTAAAAATCTCCCCACCCGAGGCTCCAAGCTTCATAAAGGGCTTTTGCCCAAAGCATCAATTTTCCTCGGATGCTGCCTGACTTCCTGTATTTTTTCAGCAACACACTAATGTTGACTCTAATACTCCAGCACATGCAGTCCTCACTTTCGCAGAATAGTAGACTCGCCATTTTTAAGGGCATTTAAATGGTCATTGGATAAACATATGGATGGTAACGGAATAGTGTAGGTTAGATGGGCTTCAGATTGCTTCCACAGGTCGGTGCAACATCAAGGGCCAAAGGGTTGGTACTACCCTGCAATGTTCTTTGTTTTATATTCTCTGATGGTGTGAATGACCTGAAGAAACATTTTCACCATTTTTATTTCAGTGTTAACCGCTCCTGGAGGTGGATGGCAAGGGGTGGTGTCAGGGAGATGAGGGTCAGTGGCAGGAATTCACACAATTAATCCAATAGGGCAAATCTCTTCACTCCCAGTGATACAAAGAAGAGTAGTTTAGGTGAATAGAGCAGCGTTTAAAGGTACACCTGACAAACCCATGACAGAGAAAGGAATAGTAGGGTATGATTGAAGGCCTAAGTTGAAGAAGGGTAGGAGAAAGCTCACATGGAAAAGGAATGACAGCAAAGACCACTGAGGCGGAATGCCCTGTTTCCTTGCTTTAAAGTTTCTTTGTAATTCAGTGCAATGTATCTGTTGCTTGCTGAGGTGAGTGTAAACACAGAAGCTTTATGTTGTCCAAGGAAGCAGATCTGATGGATAGTTTCTCCTTGCAGTACCTCAGACAGACTGCTTTCAGATTCTGACTCCAGTGCCACCGAGGGCAGTGCCACTGACAAGCGGGCCCCTGGGAGTGAGCGGGCAGCGGAGAGAGCTGCTGCGGCCCATCAGAACTCTGAGCGACTGCGACTTGCTCCACAGTCGGCATATGCCAATATCCAGGTAGTGGCGATGATGGTATGCATCTTGAGAAACCAAAAATATAGGCACTTTCCGGTGTGTGTGTCGTGTGTGTCGTGTGTGTGTGTGTTTTGTGAGGAAAGCCAGTTTTACGGGCGATTTGTGAGAATTGCTTGATTGTGCATCATTGTTTCCTGGTTAGTGTATTTGAACATAGTAAGCACGTGCGATAAATGCTCAGTGTTCAAAATGATGGTAATTCTCCAGTGGCTTAATGGTTAATCACACTGTCCACGTAGCACCAAACCATAACAGAATAGGCAAGTTCAGAATTCATTCTCTCGTCTATCTTAAGTTCCAGCCTAGACCACAGCCCAAGTCTTATAATTGGCCTTAGTCACAGAGATGAGACAATGAGGTCTACTGACTGATATCAGAGTTGCTACCTACTGGAAAAAGGCCACATGTGACCACTGCATGGTTGGGCTTGACCACAGTAAACCATAAGAAACAGGAATTGGAGCAGGCCATTCAGCCCCTTGAGCCTGTCTGCCATTCAATTGGATCCTGGCTGTTCTGACCTTCCTCACATCCGATTTCCTGCCTTATCCTTATAACCCTTGATCCCCTTACTGATCAAGAAATTATCTTTCTCAATCGTAAATATACACAGGGAGTCTGCCCCCACAGCTCTCTGTGGTAAAGAGTTTGATCCTGAGAGCAGAAATTCATCATCATCTCAGTCACCCCTTTATTTTGATACAATACCAGAGGGTCCTACACGTTCCCATGAGGGGAAACATCCTCTCAGCGTTTACCCTGTCAAACCATTTAGAAACTCTATATGTTTCAATGAGATCATCTCTCAATCCTCTCAACTCCAGTGAGTAGAGTCCCAACCTATTTAGCCTTTGCTCACGAGACAATCCCTCCACACTGGGTATCATCCTAGTGAACCTTCTCCGAACTGTCTCCAATGAAATGATATCTTTCCATAAATAACGAGACCAAAACTGCTCTCAGTAACCCAGATCTACACACTCGTTGTACTCACTGCATCTCCACATTCAGGAAAGACAGGGAGAAATGTCTGAAGGAAATTTTTAAGAAGATGATTTGGACTTTTATCATCATCATGTTGCAATTGTTAATTTGTGCTGAGAGCCAGTGACATCACTCCTGCTCCTGAATGTCCTTGCACCCCTAACTTGTTAGCAATTATTGAGTTTCTTTAATAATCCAGTTGTTCTTCTTAAGTTCCATATTTTAAAACACTTTTTACGTTTGACTTTCTTCCTGCACTGAATGTGGACCTCACTTCACTTGTTACATTGGAATTCTCTGCTGTATCCCATCAGTAAGGAAAACTCTCTGTTGTACTGACAATAAAGTGGGAACCAAAGTGGGTGTCAGCTGTGGCTCAGTGGGTTCAATGCTTGCCTCTCAGTCAGAAGTTTGAGTCCCAGTCCAGAGCTTAAACACAAAATCTAGACTAATAGTCTGCCAACATGCCCCCACAGCCCCATGGCACCTTACCTTGCAACCCCAGAAGGTGTAACACCTGCCTGTCTACTTCCTCCCTCCTCAGTATTCAAGGGGCCAAACACACTTCCAGGTGAAGCATCGCTTTACCTGCACTTCACTCAATCTGTATTCGTTGCTCTCAATGTGGTCTCCTCTACACTGGGGAAATGTAGACTGGGGTACCGTTTCACAGAACACCTACGTTCTGCCCACAAAGATAACCCTGATCTTCCAGCTGCCTGCCACTTCCACACCCCACTGTGTTCCCTGGCCAACCTCTCTATCTCAGGCTTGCTGCAGTGCTCCAGCTAAGCTCAGTGCAAGCTGGAAGAACAGCACCTCATTTTCCCCTTGGGAACTCTACAACCTTCTGGACTCAATATAGAGTTCAACAATTTTAGGACTTGAGGCACTTTTTCTCATGTCCTTTAACCAACCCTCACACTGTGTTATCACATGGTCTGCTATTACACACAGCTCATTTTAGTCGCTAACTGTCCCCATTAGCAACGGTTCATTCTCTCAGGCTGACTGTTATTCACTCCTTTGTCTGTCCACCGACCAACCTGCTCTATCTCCATTTAATATTTATCTCTTAATTCCTCCCCCATTCTGTCTTCTGCATAAAAAGCAACTTTCTCCTGGCTACCATCAGTTCTGAGGAAGGGTCACTGGACACAAAACATTAACTCTGCTTTCTCTCCACAGATGCTGCCAGGCCTGCTGAGCTTTTCCAACAATTTTTGAATTTGTTTAAGTTCGCCCCACTTCCTGAACAATACATAAACCTCAACCAACTTCACAAAAACTTGATCAAAATAAAACTGAGAATCGCGGATAATGAAGATCTGAAATTAAAAAAACAGAAATTGTTTGAGAAACTCAACAGATCTGGCAGCATCTGTGGAGATAAAAAAGAGGTAATGTCCAGTGACTGACCCTTGTTCAGACCTGAAACAGTTAACTCTGCTTTCTCTCCAGAGATGCTGCCAGAGTTTCTCCAACAATTTCAGTTTTTGATTCACAAAAATTATTATCTGCTCAATATCACATCAATGTTGTGGCAATTTGACTTAGACCAGTTTCCTCCGTATTTTCATCAATTAATCTTATAGAAATCTTTTAAAATTCATTTATGGAATGTGGGTGTCGCTGGCTAGACCAGCATTTATTGCCCATCCCTAATTGCCCTGAGGGTAGATAAGTGTCAACCCTATTGCTGTGGGTCTAGAGTCACATGTAGACTAGAAGATGGCAGTTTCCTTTCCTAAAGGAAATTATTTGAACCAGATGGACTTTTCCCCGACAATCAACAATGATTTCATGGTCATCATTAAACTCTTAAATCCAGACTTGTATTGAATTCAAATTCTACCATCTGCCATGGCGGGGTTTGAACCCCGATCCCCGGTATAGTACCTTGGTCTCCAGAGTAACAGTCTAGTGATAATACCATTAGGCCATCGCCACCCCCTAGATGTAAAGTGCTTTGAGATATCTTAAGGCTATATCAATGCAAGTATTTTGTTTCTTTTTAATCTCGTCTCAAAGTCAGTCACAGTGCGTGGGATTGGCCTTTGGGTATGTGTCATTTTATACTCTGCTCAGTTGAAAATGGTGAACTGTTGAATGAGTTGCTGTTTGTTTAGAGAGTTGCCTCTGCCAGTGCTGTAAGTTTCCTGGCAATGTAAAGTTGCTTAATGTAGCTCCCACCAATCTGAAGAAACTATTGAAATGTCCAACACCTGAAAGTGATTCCATTTAAAACTGAAAGCTGGTGTTGTTTAAACAAATCAGGCATTTCAGACGAGTGAGCGTGCCTACGTTAGGCAGAAATGCTCCGAAGAATTTTCAGTTTGTATTGCTAAACCTTAAATCGGTTTTGAATGAACATTTTTGGTACCTTTCCACCCAACCGCTGTCATGTTATTTAGTTCTTCTCAATTTGCTTGTTCAGCCAAACCTTCGGACATGACAATGTGTTTGCTCTTGGTGACATTGTCATGTTGAAGTGACGTTTCAGTGAGTGCTGTGTCCCCTTTTCATTTTCAGGCTTTTGACTACGAACAGAAGAAGCTGTTGGCAACCAAAGGTATGTGATGGTGACGGTGACCCCTCACCTTTTGCTATTTGTCAACAGCTCAAGAAAGCAATCTTTGTAAACTAGTGCTTGATGGTTGCTACGGGTTTCTGTAGAAACTAATGAGTCTACCTCGAACATGCTGACTGTCCGCCCTGAATTGTCTTTGTTAAATATGTGCTGAATAGTTTCTGTTGTGACAGGACATTTAAAGATCTCAATCCTCTGCTGGGGATGGAGTGCACTGAATTCTTAATTGACAGCCAAGACATCTTTCTTACACTGGTCTGTAGTGTTGACCAACACCCAGTATAACTTGAAAATAAATGTCCAGGCACATTCCTGAGTGCCTGAATCATATGCCAAGGGTACTCAGAGCAAATGAATCCTACGTACTACTTGCTTAAGCACTTTTAATGGCCCTTCATTGAAAAGATAAGGAAAGAAACCAGGGTGTCATCATCCAAATGATATAATTTTCAAGAGATGCAGATGATTTTCCTTCAGTTGATACCTCATAGAGTTATAGAGATGTGCAGCACGGAAACAGACCCTTCGGTCCAACTTGTCTGTGCTGACCAGATATCTTAAACTAATCTAGTCCCATTTGCCACCATTTGGCCCATATCCCGCTAAATCCTTCCTGTTCATGTACCCATCCAGGTGCCTTTTAAATGTTGTAATTGTACCAGCCTCCACCACTTCCTCTGGCAGCTCATTCCATACCTCGATGTGAAAAGGTTGCCCCTGAGGTCTCTTTTAAATCTTTCCTCTGCCATCTTAAACCCACGCCCTCTAGTTTTGGACTCCCTACCCTGGGAAAAAGAGTTTGGCTATTCATTCTATTTGTGTCCCCTTATGATTTTGCAAACTTTATAAGGTCACCCTGTAGCTGAAACCCTCCAACCCTGGCCACATCCTTGTAAATGTTTTCTGCACCCTTTCAAGTTTCACATCATCCTTCACATAGCAGGGAGACCAGAAGTGAACGCAGTATTCTAGAAGTGGCCTAACATGGCAGAGTGTGAGAAATTACAGCCTCCGTTTTACTAAATAGAAGTGAAGGGTTAAAGTGAAATGAATGAAAGACACCTGCAGCATAATTTGAAAGTTGGCCAAGATCTACAGTGACATTGTGGGCACGGTTTCCGCAACAGTCAGAGATTTTTACATGGTCCCAGAAAGGTGATACCAGAGCAAATGGAGCAGACTGAATAAAACTAACCAGTTCAGAAATACGATCCCCCACCCACTCATCTGCATTTGATTAATAAACCGCAAGCCCAGGATTTGGGCAAACACCTTTCAATTAATGTTCCTTGAGCGCTGCCATTTTAAACTCAGCTGGCAAAAGCAATATTTATGTCGAGAATATTCAGTGTCATCGCTTTTGTTTAAAAAAATTCGTTCTCCAGAATGTGGATGTCACTGGTGATTCCACTGCATTTATTGCCCTGAGTTGTTATTGGCATGTGAGGCGTTGTAATGAAAGGGCAATGCTGTTAGCACTAGAATTTGGACCCAGTGACAGTGTGCCCATTCTGAAGGACCCCCTTTTCATAGATGGTACAGTCCTCAAAGCATTACACTTCACTTGACATGAATACATTGCTCAGAAATTGGTCAGTGCATTGAGTGGAGGACTTGGGATGTCGTGTTGTGCTATGAGGCCACTTTTGGAATACTTTGTTCAATTCTGATCTCCCAGATGTCAGCAAAGATGTTGTTAAAATTGAAAGGGTGCAGAAAAGATTTACAAGGTCGTTGCCAGGGTTGGAAGGTTTGAGCTATAGGGAGAGACTGAATAGGCTGGGGCTGTTTTCCCTAGAGCATGGAAGGGGTGACCTTTTATAGAGGTTTATAAAATCACGAGGGGCATGGATAAGGTGAATAGCCAAGGTCTTTTTCCCAGAGTGGGGGAGTCCAGAACGAGAGGGCATAGGCTTAAGGTGAGAGGGGAAAGATTTAGAAGGGACCCCTAAGGGCAACATTTTCACGCAGAGAGTGATTCATGTATGGAATGAGCTGCCAGATAAAGTGGAGGAGGCTGGTACAATTACAACTTTTAAAAAGCATCTGGAGGGGTATATGAACAGGAAGGATTTAGAGGGATATGGGCTAAATACTGGCAAATGGGACTAGGTTAGGTTAGGATATCTGGTCGGCATGGATGTGTTGGACCGAAGGGTCTCTTTCCGTGCTGTACATCTCTATGACTCGAAAAGAAATGAGTGACGTTGAATTGCAACATCTCCTTCTGTGTGACACCGTCTTAACTTCCTTCTTCACAAAGCCATGTTGAAGAAACCAGTGGTAACTGAAGTAAGGACCCCGACAAATACATGGAGCGGTCTAGGGTTCTCCAAGTCAATGCCTGCAGAAACGATCAAGGAGTTGAGACGGACCAATCACGTAACCTACAAACCCACCATGTCAACTACATACGAGGTAATGAAAAACTTACATTGCTCTGCAGTTTTTGCCTTTTCTTTTAGAAAACGGATGATTCCCCAATATTTACGCAGCCGTGTGTGTTGATTTAGCTTTGGAGGTAAATGTGCAGCCAACAAATGTGGCTACGAATTCTTTTGTCACATCATATTTTCAATACCAACGATATGTAATTTCATTTTTGCTCAGATTTAACCAAGATGTCAGGCACTAAAATGCTTGATGACTGTCCAAAAATAATGACTTTATTTTGAAAGCGGTGATTTATCTATATCGGATTTCATATTTCGTTTGGCCGTAAGGGCTGGCTGGATGTTGGAGTGGAGAAGGGCTGAGTCCCACAGCTTTGAAACCCATGCAGAACGCTGCTTGCTGTATAAACAATGGCAAAATCCAGGAAAGAATGATGAATACTCTGTTTCAAGCCAGAAACCCAGGGCACATGTTCCCAATTACTCTCTGCGTATAGCTGTTAGCAGATTCCTTTTTCAAGTTTCTCGTCTGGAATCATGATTGTCTTTCAGGAAATTGAACATGTTCAGCTCTGAAACACTGAACATTAAAGAGTTGAGCTGGAAAGCTGATTCAGTCACTCTTGTTCTTTAATGAACTGAACTCTTGTCAAAGCTAAACTTTACTCCAAACCTCCTTTTCCATCCTTAAATATCGATACCATTCTTGACACAGGCAGTTTGAGAGGTTACGGTCAGCATGAGGGTCTTAAATAATTTACGGATTTCTTTATGACTGGATCTGGTGACTAAAGTGGAATTTTGTGAGGGATACTTTCCCTGAGCCACATTTTACCCCTCACTCTCTTCTGTACTCTCTGACCATGCCATCACAACCCTGGTTACTGGTATCTTTCTCACATAAAAACAATCTCTTTTTCCATTTCTTTTTTTTGCTGTTCTTCCACTTGTTTTATTTTCTGTGGCTCACCAAAGTCTGAAACTCCATTCCTGTTTCTCTCGTCATCTCAGCTCATGTTTCTTCCACCCACTTGCTTGTCCCTTCCTGCTCCCTGCTCAACATTTCCTCCTCCTCCTCCACATTTTGCTCTCTCCATCTGTAATATCTGCCCTCCAATCTTATAAATAACAAACATTTGAGTAAGGAGCAGATGTGGACCATTTGGCTCTATGGTACTAATCTGCTATTCAATAACATCATGGCTGATCTGACTGATTATTACCTCACCTCCCTGCCTATCCCTGAGTACATAATCTTTTTGTTATTTTTGTGAAATGCATTGGTCTGTGTGTCTTTCTCTCTCTTTTTTTTTCACTTACCCATTCCCCTCTTAGCCTGTCTACCTTTAAAGCTTATCCTGGACTTCCCTTTCAATGTTCTCCATCTCATGCTTGTCCACCTATTTTGTTCTCCTCTGATATTCTACACCACAATCCCCTCCTCAAGGCAGCCTTCCAACAACACAGAGGGAAAATATAAAACTGGGAAAGAAAACCCAATTAGAATTGAATGCCCAGATCCTAATGGAACATCATTTTGAAAACCAGAAGACAAGTCAGGCTAGTTTGCACCATTTGCAGGTTTTCCTGATTTTCCTTCTGGGAATGTGACAAGTTATCACTCGGATAATCTCTATTGACCTTTTGATTTTGCAGCCCTGGCAGCAGAGAGTCAGTTGTGATTGGCCACCTCGCTATGTCACTTCCAGGAAAATTAGCAAATATCTCGCAGTGGAAAGCTTTCAATGGCCTGCCTGGGATTTGAACAAACGGCTGGCAGCTTAGACTTGCTTTATGATAATTACAACCCTACAGCAAGAGGCCTCAGCATCCAGCTGGAGCCTGAACTGCTGCAAGCAGCTGAATGGGCCACAATATGTGGGCCAGGTTTCTGGACTTAACAAAAACTACTGTTACTTAGAAGCAAATAGACTCTATTTGCAGGTAAATAGTATGGGTCCTCTGCGTATATCTCTATTAGTTAAATCTCTAACACCTTATAAATTCCTCCCTCCCTCCCCCACACACAAACACGCACGCATACACAGATAGACACACGTGGATGCATGCGCATGTGTGTGTGGGGGAAGGGAGAAATTTATAAGGTGTTAGAGATTTAACTATTAGAGATATATGCAGAGGACCCACACAGTTTACCTGTAGATTGTGTCTATTTACTTGTAAGCAACAGTAATTCTTGTTAAGTACAGAAACCTGGCCCACATATATATGCATGTGTACACATGAAAAACCATCAGTGTTTTGGTTGGAGGGAAAACTGGGGAAGCAGTTCGGTGGTCTCTGTCCACAGGATCTGCTAAGATAATTCTTGTGCTGATTAGGATGCTGTTTCTCAGTCTTGCCTCTCTGGATGCTTTCACTGGTTTACGACAGGCCCAGGGTGGCTGGTTCACACTTTATAACCAGTCTTTGACTTATTAATCAAATGTCCCAGCTTACAGCAACTGCTGAAGGAAATCAAATGGTTTTTGTTAGGTTTGAAGTGGCTTTTATTGCAGAGAGAGAGCTCTTGATTTGGTGGAGGGCTGAGAAGTTCTCAATATCTTGTTCACAGTCCCAAACTGTTTATCTATCTGAGAACCAATCATGTCATTGTTGGCAAGCAGAAGTCCTGTGTCATCGGTAATTGGTGACCGGAATGTAGACCAATCAGCTACTTGTTGCTAGTTGAATTTCCATTTGTATACGCCCCTCAGCTCCAGCTCGTCTGTAAACTACATTTCAACCAGCAGCTGTGTAAACAGTGCTTACAATGAGTGCCAGGTTTCTTGCTTTCAAAACTGTTGTCATCCTTCAGCGATCTGTTTTTTTTCATACAGTTTTTTTCAGTCCACAATTAAAATTACAGGAAAACAAAGATGCCATCTTTCGATAATGTTTGCACTGCATTCCCATCAAGTACTTGCTCCCTTTGTTTTCTTGCATCAAACTCCAAGAGAATTTTCTTCCTTCCTTTCTCAGGTGGCCATCCTTCTGGTTTCTTATCCGACAGTTGGATTTTCTGTTGAGCAGTTCCCTGTGCGGAAGGAGATGAGTGCCCTGTTGTCTGACACATTGTGTCTAAAGCACTGTTCCATCACAGCCTGGAGGAAAGCATTTAACTTTGAAGTTATTGCTGTGGGTTAATCTAACAGCTCCAGAAAGGTTCTGGACCCAGCCAGAGAGGCAGTGTGGTGAACAAAGAACAAAGAAAATTTACAGCGCAGGAACAGGCCCTTCCACTTTCCAAGCCTGAGCCGATCCAAATCTACTGTCTAAACCTGTCGGTCAATTCCTAAGTGTCTGTATCCCTCTGCTCCCCATCTACTCATGCATCTGTCCAGACACACCTTAAATGAATCTACCATGCTTGCTGCTACCAGCTCTGCTGGCAACGCGTTCCAAACACCCGCCACCCTCTGGGGGTAAAGTCCACTTCACCTGAAGAAGGAGCAGCTCTCCGAAAGGTTGTGATTTCAAATAAACCCATTGGACTATAACCTGGTGTTGTTTGACTTCTGACTGTGTGTTTGGGAAGAGCAGGAACTTGCTATCTGTGTCTGGATTAATGCCCTTCCAGTACATCACTCCACTGTCAGGCAGGTCTTAATTAATTACATTGGAAGGTCAGCCAGGCCATCACTTGCTTCATGAACCATTCTTGGTTCTGTTCATGCATGGGAGTAGCTCAGCCCAGAAACGTGAGTAATGCCTGGAATTCCTGGCCTCCTGCAATGATTTTGCAGGACATCGCCAATCTGCTCATGTCTCAAATGCATTCAGTTTCTCTTCAGGATTGGCCTTTTAAACAATCTTCTCCTTAGGCCCCTTGCCATTTGCTCACTTTGCAAGTTTGACACATGAAGAGTACATCCATGTTATCCTGGAGGAAAGTGACTATCCTGATCAGATCACTGTTTGGACTTGCAAATGGGCCATCACTTTCAGATCTGAGCTATATCTGATCTACCTCAAATTACCCTGGAAATCTAAAATTTTTGAAAAGAAAATCGAGCAAGTTAAGCAAACCATGTCACAACACAATAGTGACACAATAGCATATCTGCCTTCCATTAATCCAGAAGGACATTCTATTTTGGAGTGCAATTGAGCAACATTCATGTCTGAGTTTCAGTCCATAGAACATAGAATATTACAGCGCAGTACAAATCCTTCAGTCCTCGATGTTGCGCCGACCTGTGGAACTGATCTGAAGTCCATCTAACCTACACTATTCCATTTTCATCCATATATTTATCCAATGACCATTTAAATGCCCTTAAAGTTGGCGAGTCTACTCCAGTTGCAGCAGTGCATTCCACGCCCTTACTACTCTCTGAGTAAAGAAGCTACGTCTGTCATCTGTCCTATATCTATCACCCCTCAATTTAAAGCTATGTCCCCTCATGCAAGCCATCAGTATCCAAGGAAAAAGGCTTTCACTGTCCACCCGAACAAACCCTCTGATTATCTTACATGTCTTAATTAAGTCCCCTCTCAACCTTCTTTACTCTAAAGAAAACAGCTTCAAGTCTCTCAGCCTTTCCTCATAAGACCTGCCCTCCATACCAGGCAACATCCTAGTAAGTCTCCTCTGAACCCTTTCCAAAGCTTCCACATCCTTCCTATGACCGGAATTGTACGCAATATTCCAAATGTGGCTGCATGCACCAGAGTTTTGTACAGCTGCAACATGATCTCATGACTCTGAAACTCAATCCCACTATCAATAAAAGCTAACACACCGTATGCCTTCTTAACAAACCTAACAACTTGGGTGGCAACTTTCAGGGATCTTTGTACATGGACACTGAGATCTCTCTGCTCATCTACACTACCAAGAGTGTCACCATTAGCCCAGTACTGTTTATTCCTTTAACTCCTTCCAAAGTGAATCACCTCAGATTTAATTTTCCAGATTAAACTCCATATGCCACCTCTCAGCCCAGCTCTGCAGCTTATCTATGTCCTTTTGTAACCTCCAACATCCTTCAGCACTATCCACAACTCCACCGACCTTAGTGTCATCTACAAATTTGCTAACCCATCCTTCTATGCCCTCATCCAGGTCGTTTATAAAAATGACAAACAGCAGTGGACCCAAAACAGATCCTTGCATACACCACTAGTAACTGAACTCTAAGATGAACATTTCCCATCAACCACCACCCTCTGTCTTCTTTCAGCTAGCTAATTTCTGATTCAAACCACTAAATCAACCTCAATCCCATGCCTCCATATTTTCTGCAATAGCCTACCATGGAGAACCTTATCGAATGCCTTACTGAAATCCATATACACCACATCAACCGCTTTACCCTCATCCACCTGTTTGGTCACCTTCTCAAAGAACTTATAAGGTTTGTGAGGCACGCCCTATTCTTCACAAAAACATGTTGACTATCCCTAATCAACTTATTCCCTTCTAGATGATTATAAATCCTATCTCTTATAACCCTTTCCAACACTATACCCACAACTGAAGTATGGCTCACTGGTCTATAGTTGCCAGGGTTGTCTCTACTCCCCTCCTTGAACAAGGGAACAACATTTGCTATCCTCCAGTCTTCTGGCACTACTCTTGTAGACAACGATGACATAAAGATCAAAGCCAAAGGCTCTGCAATCTCCTTGTTGGCTTCCTAGAGAATCCCAGGATAAGTCCCATCCAGCCCAGTGAAATTATTTATTTTCACACTTTCCAGAATTGCTAAGGCAACCTCCTTGTGAACCTCAATCCCATTTAGTCTAGTACTCTCCTCGACAACATTGCTTTTTTTCCTCAGTGTGAATACTGATGAAAAATATTCATTTGGCACTTCTCCTATCTCCTCGGACTCCATGCACAACTTCTCACTACTGTCCTTGATTGGCTTTAATCTTACTCTAGTCATTCTTTTATTCCTGACACACCTATAGAAAGATTTAGGGATTTTCTTGATCCTATCTGCCAACAACTTCTCATGTCCCCTCCTGGCTCTTCTTAGTTCTCTCTTTTGATCCTTCTTGGCTAACTTGTATCTCTCAAGTGCCCTAACTGATCTCATCCTTACATAAGCCGCCGCCTTCCTCTTGACAAGCGATTCAACTTCTTTAGTAAATCACGGCTCCCTTGCTCAACCACTTCCTCCCAGTCTGACAGGTACATATTTATCAAGGACATGCAATAGCTGTTCCTTGAATAAACTCCGTGTTTCAATTGTGCCCATCCCCTGCAGTTTAAGGCACGTAGCCTGCCCATCCCTACAATTGGCTGATCAAGCAGGCTGTTCCTTTGGTTGTTTGTAATAGACAGAGCAGAGACCATACACAACCAGCTCACACTTGGAAAATCCAAAACAAAATGTCTGCTATTAGGTGTGATTCCTTAATTGGGCAGCATTTGCTGAACTATCCCAAGTGTGCCACCAAGAAGTAGTGCCACTAACAGCCAAGCTCATGTGGCTCACTTACACTTGCCATGAGTGACAATCTTACACTGGGACCCATGTTTGCAAACAAAGGAGTTCGGTCAAGCTCTGCCCCTCTCTTTGAATTCACTGGTAGCTCACGGAGCCTGTAGTTCCATGTTGCTTTGATCAGGTTAGCCAATCAGAGAACTCACCAACCAATCAGCACATTTTCTTCTGTAATATAAAATGTTTTATTCATTGAAATTTGACATTCTAGTGTTTGTCCTGATGAGTGCACAACTTCAGCAACACTGCTCCAGCAATATCCAGTAGCTCTCCTGTTTGTTATCTGTGTCTCTGTGGCTTATAACATAAATGGAAAAAAATAATGCAGCACTTCAGATATCTTTCCCTAAAATTCAGTTTCTTTGATGTTAACGCATCTTTCGTTCTGACAAAGCTTGATTCTCCTTCACATCTCACGATTACGTCTCGCATCGTCTGTGACCATCTGCCCAAGCTCTGTAAATCTTTTCACCTGGTCCAGAACCATTTACATGAGTTTTCACTTCTAGGGTTCTTTCCACTATTGTCACTTTATGCTTTCATTTTGCGTACCATTTCCTGTCGTGTCTGTTCTGACACTGCATCTACACAGGCAGTGAAATTTGTGTTTCCCATACTGTCGATGTGAAGTGCCTACTGTTCTATACTGGTTCACCTCTGAATTCAGCTTCAGTGTGCAGATTGAACAGCTTCCTGGATGTAGCACAATCCTGCTGATTGATACCAATACAAACTCTGAATTATCCATTTCTCATTTCAGATTTTCACCCTTTAATGGTTGTCCCCATCAAATGCTTTTACATAGTCTCCAAACTGGGCCTGCACTGACTTTTGTTCTTCCAGCTAATTGTTTTAAAATTAATAGAATTATGATTCCTCATGAGTGGTTTTTGGTCTTTGAATGATCAGCATTAGGATGGGGAATCAGTTTATTTCACTAAAGACTGAGACACCACTTGGAAAAGCTGCAACCCGTCCCTTAGGATGGGAAATAATACAGTGGATAATGGATCCTGTCTGAAGAACAGGGAATGATTCAGTTGGTTTATTGCTTTCCAAGATTTAGCACAGTTCAGAGTCAAAAGGTGTGACACTGGAAAAGCACAGCAGGTCAGGCAGCATCCGAGGAGCAGGAGAATCGATGTTTCGGGCATAAGCCCTTCATCAGGAATGTTGGGGGTGTGCGGGATAGCATAATGCCACACGTTAAAGGGGTTCAGCAACATCGTTGTGCGTTATTAAGAGAATCTTGAGTGCCATTTTAATCATCACCTTGCCTTGCAGTCATCATCGCCAGTGTCGCTATCGCGATCGAGCAGTCGGGAGTATATCGGGGGCGGCAGTGATTCCGATAACTGGAGAGATCGGAACGGTTCTCACAGTGAATTCCCATCTTCCATCAACAGCCCAAAGCAAAAAAATAACCCATGTAAGCATTTCAGGTATTGTGACAGAGGGCTTTCCTGTTTAGAATGTGCTGTCCTCTTGAGGAGCGAGAGAATTAAATGTAATCGCTATTTTGTTGTCAAGTTCGTGTTTAATTCAACTGTCCAAGATTTTTGCAGCCAGTGATGAAGATTGGTTAAAACGAGCGGGATCAGATGAATTTTACAAAATGGTTATACAAAAGGGGTGTAGATGAGGCACTGAAGGTGGAATCAGTGCACTATCATGCCTCAATTCTATAGAAAAGCCTCTATCCTTTTCTTGTAGTTTAACATAATTCCCTACTCTTCCGGGGGGAAAAACAATCCTCCTACAGCCGAGACAGCAAACCATTTTTCATTCGGCTCCTCCAGCTTGATCTGTCATCTTTTAGATTGTACCTTGCCGTAATTTTGCCTTTTCTCCCGATTGCTTGATGATCTTGCTGGGAAGAGATCCATTGGTCTCAGTCTTGAGAAGCTCGGTTAATCCAACAGTTCCAGGTTTATGTCGCATTTTGAATTCACGGCCACAGATGGAGGATCAAACTTTGGATTTCCACTGTGAAAATAATATCATAATAGCCCTGTAATCGGAATAGTCAAATATTTCTTTTAAATTATAAAAAAAAAACTGTGCTGGCATGCCTGCAATGTGGGGCCTCGAGCGAGCGTTGGGATAAAATTCCAGCCCTGTATCCCTGTACAAAACATGTTGAAATGTTTACATCTTTAAAACACATTGGAATTCTCGTTTCCTGAATCTAGGCTGAGCTGGCCCCTGGGAGCAAGTCTTGAAAAGTTAAAAGGAAGCGAGTGGCGTATTTTATCAGAGCATCTTTATTCGTATCTGTTAATGTTGTTAAATTTTATCGCAAGCACGACTGATAGGCAACTTGTCTCAGTCACTCCTCTCTGCTGTGTATCTAAAATATTCATAGATAGGCAGAAGTCACTTTCCTGGCTTGTGTTCTTTCCAGTCTCAGGGTCAGCTATATCTTGGTACAGCTTCCCTCCTGCAGCCCCAAAACAGGGCCTCCCAATCACAGAAATCATTGAAACGTTGCAACATTAGACAAAACTGTTCAGTCCATTGTTTCCGTGTAGGTCCATGTAGGTGGCTCAGCGGCTAGCACTGCTGCCTCACAGCACCAGGGATCCGATTTCGATTCCAGCTACGGGCGACTGTCTGTGTGCAGTTTGGACATTCTCCCCATGTCTCTGTGGGTTTCCTCCAGGTGCTCTGATTTCCTCCCGAAGTCCAAAGATGTGCAGGCTAGGTGGATTGGTAGTACTAAATTGCCCCATAGTGCAGGGATATGTAGGTTAGATGGAGTAACCATGGGAAATGCAGAGTTACAGGGATAGCATAGGGGGCTGGAGCTAGATGGGATGCTCTTCAGGGGGTTGGTGTGGACTTGATGGGCTAAATGGCCTGCTTTTCCCCAGCGGTTCTATGATTCTAGATCTGTAGAGAGCAACCCAGCCACCTTCGTAAACAAAAATTGCTGGAAAAGCTCAGCAGGTTTGGCAGCATTTGTGGAAGGAAATCCAAGGTGATGTTCTCAGAACTGTAGTCACCTTCGTGTCTGAGTTCATAAGCCTGCAGGTCACAGCCCTTCAAGTGTTTTTGAGATGGGAGTTTCTGCCTCTGCTCCCCCTTCAGGCAGGGCCTTGCAACCCAATGAGCAAATGGAGTGGAAGATATCAAGTCTGTCATTTCCTGGAGCTCACGGCTGACGTTAGAGGGACCGCTTATATTTTCAGTGGGTATCCCTCACTACAATCCCTCCTCTCATCAACCGTCAGTGCTGCTGCTGTTTGAATCCTGTTTCTGTACCATAATGAATGTAACTAGCTCCTCATTGTGCCCATGAGTGAATCCACATCATACCAAGTGTGATCTTAATGCTGACCATTCAGCATTTATGAAGAAAGGAAAGTTCCAATTGCTTTATCCTCCATTGAATTTGGAGGGAACACAATCCAGGAGCATATTGTTAGTTGTTGTTCCCACTGTTGATTTTTTTTTTAGATTAGATAGCCGACAGTATGGAAACAGGCCCTTTGGCCCAACAAGTCCACACTGACCCTCCGAGGAGCAACCCATCCATTCCCCATATTTACCCCTGACTAATGCAACTAACACTACGGGCAATTTAACATGGGCAATTAACTTGACCTGCATATCTTTGGATTGTGGGAGGAAACTGGAGCGCCCGGAGGAAACCCACGCAGACACTGGGAGAATGTACAAACTCCACAGAGACAGTCGCCCAAGGCTGGAATCGAACCAGGGTGCCAGGCACTGTGAAAGAGCAGTGTTAACCACCATGCTGCCCACAATTTCCCTTCCTGATTTTATTTCCCTCCTGCTAACCTGCTGTGAGGTCACAAGAATGGCAGAATACCGTATTTCTGTTGCAAGCACTGGCTATTGTGTCAAGGTAGAAATGCAGCCTCACTGCATGAACACAGCTTCATGAGGAGCAGTTGCTGTTTGAGGAAGATGGTCCATAGCAGTTGTTAAACCCTGTCAGAGTGTGACTGGCTAACTTGCTGTCACGTCATGTGGAGTTAAGAGAAATATCTTTGCTGTGGACTAAGATAATCCTTTCTACTTCTGGCTCTGTTCCCTCTCCAGGGAAAGGAAGAGCTTTGTAAAAGCAACATACTGCAGATGTCAGGAATCTGAAAGTGAAACAAATTGCTGGTGAAAACTCAACAGGTCTGGCAGCCTCGGCAGAGAGAGAGAAAAACAGAGTTAAGATTTCAAGGGAGGGCACGATGGCTCAGTGGTTAGCACGACTGCTTCAGCACCAGGGATCCAGGTTTGATTCCAGCCTTGGGCGACTGTCTGTGTGGAGTTTGAACATTCTCCCCGTGTCTGCGTGGGTTTCCTCCGGGTGCTCTGGTTTCCTCCCACAGTCCAAAAACGTTCAGGTTAGATGGATTGGCCAAACTAAATTGCCCCACAGTGTCCAGAGATGTGCAGGTTAGGTGGATTAGTTATGATAAAAACCCCATGTGGGGTTACAAGGGTGGGATGGAGGCAATTGGGGGGGGGTGTTGAGTCTGAGCGGGATGTTCTTTGGAGGGTCAGTGCAGACTTGATGGGCAGAGTAGCATCTTTCTGCACCATTGACATTCCATGATACAAGTGGAGAACAACTTGCCAGAATGGAAGGAAGGTAGGACTGTGATGAGTTTTACGCTGTTGAAAGCCGAGGAGAATGAAAGAACAAAAGGGAGGCTCTGGATAGGGTAAAAGGTTGGTAATATTAAATGACAAAGATGGCACAGAACAGAAGGCAAAGGGAGGCCAAAGGTTATAGTAAAAAGGTGGACCATTTGTTCAGAGTGGCTGAAAGCAATAAAAATGAGAAACCAGATTAAGAACAACAATTGGCAAAAAGTGAATCAAACTTTGAGCCAGAGGTCATGGCCTGAAGTTGTTGAACTCCATGTCAAGTCCCAAAAGCTGTGAAGTGTCTACTTTGAAACTGTGCTGTTCTGGAGTTTGCTTTCAGTTTCCCCAGAGCACGTGGCCAGCGTGACCGTGATAGCAATATGGTGACTTAAAATGGCAAACAACCCCCAAGGTCAGGATCCTGCTTGTAACTTTAACAGTAGTGTTCCACAAAGTCATCACCCAATCTACGTTTTGCCTCCTCACTTCAGAGGAGATCCCATTGACAGCAGCAAGAACAGTGAGAAAGAGGGGCAGGCCAGTTGCTGCTTCACCTGGAAGGAGTGTCTACGGCCTAAGGAGGGAGGAAATACAAGTGCGTTTAGAGAGGCTTGAGGTGATTGAGGAATGGCCCAGAGTTTCCCAGAAGGAATGGTCTCTTCAGAGTCCTGACAGGGGAGGGGAACGGAAGATGTATTTGGTGCTGACCCCCACACTGGATGTAGCAGAAATGGCATCGGGTGATCTTTGAATGTGAACTTGAAGAGGTAGAAAATGAGAGTACGGGGAATCCTACTGTTGTTCTGGAAGGGAGGGAAAGCTGCTCCACATTCCAACATGTACTACCTGGAAAGAGATGGAGCAGATACATAGGAACACCACCTGCAAATTCCCCTTCAAAGCACTCGCCGTTCCTACACAAAGAGTGGGTCAAAATCTTGGAGCTCCCTTCCTAACAGCACCGTGAATGTCCCTAAACCCCAAGGAGTATCACAGTTCAAGAAGATAGCTCACTGCCATCATGGCAAGGCCAGTTAGGGGGTGGATAATAAGTGCTGGTCTGGACGGCAGTGTCCATCCCATAAGGGTGTTCTGGATGTTTTGCCATGACCGCCATATTGGTTGGGGGGTAGGGTTATCTTTGATGGAGGGAAAATGAAACCCATCAGAAGCATTTTTCAGTAAAGCAATTTCATCACAATAGATGCATTTGAGAGAATAAGAAGGAAGTCCTTCTGGGAAGCAGGGAGTGAGGAAGTGTATTTGAGGTAGCTCTGAGGGTTAGAAGGCTTGTAATGAATATCAGCTGACAGTCTACTCCCAGAATTGGGGACTGAAAGGAAGGTGAGCATCTTAGATGGACCAGATGATAGTGAGGGAAGAGTGGAAATCGGAAGTGCAGTTGTTGACATTCTCTGATTCCAGATAAGAGGGGGGAAAAGTCACCCACAGAGTCATTAGAACGTTGGTGTTTTACAACAAGTTTGGAGCCCAGGCGAGGTGAGTGTGCCTTGGTGGGAGGAGCAACTGACTTCGGACCAATTAGTTGTCTAACATTGGCCATTTTCCTCAAGTCGTGCTTGAAGCTGTTGCATAACTGAATATAAGATGTTGTTTGTAATGGTTCATCAAAGTTGTTCTATCATGGGATGGTAGCATTGTCTGGTAGAAGGCAAACTAAATGGACCTTGATCTGAATTGGCTAAGACTCGCCATTTTCCTGAACAGGGATTCCAATTCACTCTTTGTCTCCACAGCTGAGCACTATTTGACCAGCAGTAATTACATGGACTGCATCTCCTCTCTAATGGGGAGCAACGGCTGCACTCTGAATAACTCCTTCAAAGGTTCGGAGCTGCCAGAACTCTTCAGTAAACTCGGGTTAGGCAAATACACGGATATCTTCCAACAGCAAGAGGTGAGTCCAACAACATCACATTGACAGCCACTAACGTCAGTACCCAGGGCTGTTTTCACACGTATTAAAATGCTTCTTCTCGCAGAATGCTTTCAAATAAAGGGGATTTGTTTGGTTGGCATGTTGTATAATGAACCGATATTTAATGATGAACACCAATTTCAGCACTGGGACACTGACTCAAGTTGGGGCTTTGATTTCCAGGGAGCTGAATGTGGAGTGATACGGTTTCCTCGGACTATGTGCTCTGACATAACCAAAGCATAGAGCCAAGCTGAACCAATCCAGTCTTGTTTTCCCAATTCTATACCCATAAGGCACTACAGGAGATTCTCTGTTGGCAATAGATTGTGGAATGCTTTCTGCTGTGCAGTCAGGTACAGCAGAGGCTGGTTTTGAGGAGGTACAAGACTAGTTCATGCAAGATCGCAGTACCCTATCAACATTAGGCCTTTGAATCATATCCCATCTGAGGTGAAAAGAAAACGAGCAAATCCCTTACACCACCTCGTTTCACACAATGTAACTCCACACTTGGTTGTTTTAATTCTTCTGTTGAGTGTGTACTTAACTGCTCCAAACAACAACGTTTATAGCGAAATGCACTGGAAACCAAAGTAGAGATGTATCATTATAAATTCATTCTATCCCCTAACTGGATTCGGCCATTCCTCATTTGTGTGAGGTAATTGGTCACATGATGCCTCTAGAAATTGTCAAATTGAACTAAAGCTACATTAAAAGGCAACATTTAACAATGGTTGTGGCAGGGATCAAACACAGAATGGAACTTTAAAATTAGCAATTGGGGAAGACAGGAAGAAAGTCTGAGGAGATTTGCTTCTTTCATTTCCTGCGAGAAGGTACCGACTTCTCTCTCCCTCGTGTCTCCTCAGATTGACCTTCAGACATTCCTCACTCTGACTGACCAGGACTTGAAGGAGCTCGGAATTTCCACGTTTGGTGCCCGGAGGAAAATGCTGCTTGCGATTTCAGGTTAGCACCTGTTTATATTTCCAATAGTTTCTTTTTCTTGGTAAGGTGAGAGCAAACCCGTTGGTGGTGGTGGAAATGGTGAGTGAGTGAGAGGGAGAGAGAGAGAGCACAGATGAAACAGTCTTCCTGTCCCAACATCTCCAAAGTGTCTAAAATCAAAGCAGCAGTGTAATCCTATTGTGGAAATGTAAAGGAATTCTGTCGAAAATTGAGTACCACCAATATCATCGAGGGTCTGGCTTGATTTCTAAGTTGTTCAATATCAGTCTCAGAGAGAGGGAGTGTAGGGGGTGCGGTGTCTGTTAAATTACAATGCAACTTTTTTTTTACTATTTATAAAGTACCTTTAATATGGTAAAAGACCTAAAAGAGATTCCAAGGTACATTAGCAAACAGAATTTGAGATGGAGCCTCATCAAGAAATGTTAGATGAGATGACCAAAAGTTGGGATGAAGAGGGATCTTTGAAAGGACTGTCCTCGAGGGAGAAGGGAAGGTTCCAGGCTTCTTTGCTGCAGAGTTCCAGGCTGAGGCAGCTGACAGAATGGTCACCAGTGCTGGGACTTTTAGAAGTGAAGATTCTGGAGAGGTTAGGAATGGGAAGAGTACAGAAAGCCAGAGGGTTCTGGGGCTGTCATAGATTACAGTGATGGCGTGGAGCTAGATGACAATCCCAGAGCTGGAAACGGTGGTCTTAATGAGGGCACAGACCCGACGCCGATCTCGGGGTCAAACATGAAACCAAGGTTGCAACGAAGCTGACTGAGGTTTAGGCAGTTACCGAGGAGAGGGGATGGAGCTGGTGACAGGGGACAGAGATTTTGAGAGCGTCTGAAATCAGTGCCAATGATCTTCCAATATTAACTTGGAGGGAATTTGTACTCATCCAGTACTGGGCACATGAAGGTCAGTTACTAAAAATTACACAATGTCTGACTGCTTTATTATTTGTACTTAAGAGGGCTATATTGATCACCATCCTTATTGTAGTTTATCTTCAAAACACATGGCTGATTTAATTTGTGAAGTCCTGTTGGTCCTCAGGTAGACAGCAAGCCCATATCCCCTATAAGCAGGCTCTAAATACCGCTTTACAACTGTCTACAGGGTTGGGTACATTGGAAAGCATCACTCAAGGCTTGTTGCTGTTTTTGTAAAGTAGCTTAGAGACTTAAGCAGGGAAGTGTAATGATTAAAATCGTGTGTGTGTGTGTGTGTGTGTGTGTGTGTGTGTGTGTGTGAGAGAGAGAGAGAGACTTCACCAATATGAGGGAATGCAGAAACTCCCTGACCACATCTGTTGACAACACCAAATTTCAGTCAGTTATATAACCTTTGATCAAAATGTATAAGGGGCTGTTCTCACCAGGCACATGAGGCACCAAGAAGCCTTTGAATGGCCAGGGATCAGGCCTTCAGCTGAAAAGCTGGTTGATACTATGTTCAGCACAAGATGCCACGGGATTAAAGCCTGGGCTAGGAATGAGCATCAGAGGGTTGTTAAGGGATTGAATACCTGTTAAAATGCCCACTAGGGCACACTAATGAAGCTGCAAGGCCAAATGTGCCCTCCCAAACATGGCCAGCTAACTGGGAAGTAAGTGAGACTTGCTGAGAATTTGGAGCGCTATTTAATGCTCCTTTACTGTTCACTTACTGCTGGAGGTTTGAAGAGGACTTTTGAAACACATCAGAAGACTTTCTGGGAGAATGTGTCAAGACTTCACCCACCATCTGTCAGCATTTATTCCGGAAATCCCCTGAGGACTTCACCTAAGAAAAAACGAGTGAGTGCTATGCTACTCTACCTTATTTGGACAGGAGTCACCTGGAGAAAGGGGGTGGTTAATAGCTGACACCTTGCTTGGGATTTGTCCTGATCTCCAAGTGGAATGGGATGCGGGGAATGAAATGGGGGCAGAGCCACACCAGAGGGTGATAGATCAACCCTGCAGGATCTCTAGCACAGTGTCTGAGAGTCAGTGCACTCTCTCATTTGAGTCCTCTCTCCTGGGTGGTGTGGCTCCCTGGCACAGTGCATACCTTTAGTGGATATGGATGCATGGAGGCCACTGGTACTACTCAGAAAACAATTCGATCCAATCAGCATTTGAGATCTGACCTGGGATAGCATCTCCAGGTGAGTTCAAATGAGCATAATTGACAATGAAAATGAAAATGACAAACTACTGCCAGACTTTCTAACAGGCGTGCCATCTTAGCGCAGCACTCCATCGCTGTCATAAGCCTGTGTGTAGCAACAGGAGTCAGCAGGCTAACCTTGTCGGCCTGCCCCACTATTCCATTGGATCATGGCTGATCTGTACTTTATATTCATTAACCTACCTTTGCACAGATGTCACTAACTAAAATCTACCAAGCTCAGTCTTGAAAGTTTCAGCATCTCCACTCAGTTTTGGGGAGAGAGTAGTATGGATTTCTACAACCTTCTGTGAGGGGTATTTGTTTTCTGGCTTCCCTCTTGATTGGGCCACCTCCAAAAGTAAGATCATGTCCCCTTGCTCTTGGTACCCACAACAGATGAAATAATTTCCCTGTCTTTTCCTCAGCAATCTCTTTTAACATTTCAAATTCATTAATCACTTCAGTCTATGATCGCCTGTAAGGAAGCCAGAATTAACAGGGCCTGCTTTCGTAATTTAACCCTTGCAGCCACAGTATCTTTCCAAGGTATTTTTCCTAAGGTGTTGTTGCACTGAATGCAGTGCCCCAGATGTGATCTGACCAGGGTTTTGTACAACTGAATGTACAGATGGTTGTCTAACGCACCTTGGATACAATCCCCTTTCACACAACAAAAACAAGTTAAATCAACTGCATTTTCAAATCGAAAGTAAACTACAAGTATGAATTTGGGCTTTTTGGGGTTTTTTTTGGGTGTGGGGTTGCAACCGGATGGATTTTCAAGAGAAATTGGAAAGTCTCACTGTTGGCAAGAAACAAGGCTGTGAACGGTTTGGACCTGAGCTGCTTGTCACATTGATCAGCTTTCTGAGCAAGCCCAACACCCCGTAGGTACCTCGATGCAAGGTGACCCTGAAATGTTGATCGCCGGTCATTTTAATTCTCTGCATGCATTTCCACTGCAACCTCTGTGTTTTATACACTGTTCAAATGACACTCTGGGACCAACACATCCACCTTCTGATGAGGCATGTTGCAGCCTTCCAAATTCAACATTGAATTCAACAACTTCAAATAATAACCTTTCTTTTTGGCCAGAAATCATCGTAATGCATTTGTATAGCATCTTCAGTATGGTAAAATGTCCCAAACTTTACCTGGAGTCAAATCAAATATGCAAGTAAATACAGCAATCCACTTTTGCTGTTTTATTCCTCCTCTTGACCAAGCTTTTGTCTAATATCTTGTCCCATCACCAGCTTCTCTCTTGCACCTTCATCTCCCTTTTTCCTTCCACTTTATCACAGTCCCGCCCTTTTATCCTTTCCTCTCATTCGTGCTTCGGTTTCTGTTCAAAACCTGATGCATCTTTAACTTTCCCCACTTCTGATGAAAGGTTAACTCTGTTTCTCTACCAGCACCTAACAGCCTGAACTGCTGAGTGTTTCCGACATGTTTTAGCTTTATTCTCCCCTATTCTGCTTTTGCATTTGTATAGCATTTTTAACATGCTAAAATATCCCTAGATTCACCTGGAGACAAATCAAATATACAAGTAAATACAGCAATCCATATTGCACTGTTACAGGATTCCTACAAACTGTCTGCAGCCATTGCTGCTCTCCTGGTGTCAATCCAAACTATATCTCTGAAACACCCTCAGAATATTGAATTTCTGGTCTAAGCTATCTACCTGCTCTCAGTCTCTGTTGTTCATTTATTTTTACACTGAGCATGTTCCTCTTTTCTACTGTCCCCTCAGCTTCAAGCTTTATTTTTCAATTAATGCTTTTTTTGTGTGGAACAAATTTTACACTCTCAGGCCCTGTCAAATTTCTTCAGTGAGTCTCCCAGCTTATTACAAAGATGTGCGCTATATTTGGTCATTTTTAAAGTTTTGTATGTGAATTAAATTGCAAGTAACAATACATTTGATATGTATACCATACTACAGAGGTAAACAAAGAGGGAGAAATTCAATCTCTGTGCTTTTGTGAACTCGATATTGTCTAAACTATTTCAAAATAATAAATGTTGTGTTGTCTTTCACTTAGCTGTGAATAATTTCCTTCAGTTGTGTTCTGGGTACCTTTCTAATAAGATGTCTCTAAAAGCCGTGGCCCTGATGTTAAACTGGGAGATATTCGTGGACTGATTCGCCTGAGGCCATTAGCTCTTGTTAGAACTGAGCAGGACCAGTAAACATAGTGCACATTGTTGTATTTTCAGTGACTATATTGTCATGTAAATTTTATGCAGAAGCTCTGTCAAATCTGGTGGGTAGCTTTGCCATCAGATTTTGGGTCTCTTCTTGAAAAGTGCTTTACTATGACCTGTCTGGATAATAGGTATCCATGTATCGGCGCCAGTTGTAATTGTCCAACATAATTATATATAGATTGCTATTCGTATATCGTTTGTGATGAATTGTGCAAATTTCTTTAACCACACAATTTGGCAAAGGTATCTGGACAATCTGATAAGCAGCTCCATTGCTGCTTCTTCCCCTAAGAGAAGCCATGAGGGTTAACTGGCCATTGCCATTGGAAAAACCAGCCAATGTTTTTTGCGGAGCTCATTGTATACATAGTACATTAACTGAGGACAAACTGCTTGGCAGGTGCATTCCAAACACAATGAGCATTTGAAAAAGCAAGCAGCCTGTTCGCCACTAGCAAAGTGGAGCCCACGATCCTTGTATGATCCATGTATGATCCTTGTATGATCCATGTTATTGACGCTATCTGCAGTTTGATGCAGGGACATTTACAAATGGAACATCTTCCAAGGATGGGCTTTCCAACACCTGTCTGCTTTCAGATGGGGATCTAAACTCTGACAAGGAATTAAGTCTCTCTGTGCCGTTGGGTGGCACGGTGGCTCAGTGGTTAGCACTGCTGCCTTACAGCGCAGGGACCTTCGGTTGACTGTGTGGAGGTTGCGCTTCCTCCCGTCTGCGTGGGTTTCCTCCGGGTGCTCCGGTTTCCTCCCACAGTCCAAAGATGTGCAGGTCAGGTGGATTGGCCATGCTAAATTGCCCCATAGTGTCCAGAGTGTGTTGGCTAGGTGGATTGGCCATATTAAATTGCCCCATAGTGTGCAGGGATGTGCAGGCTGGGTGCACTGGCCATGGGAAATGCAGGTTTGCAGTGATAGAGTAGGGGGAATGTGTCTGTGTGGGATGCTCTTCTGAGGGTTGGTGTGAACGTGATGGGCCTCTTTCCACACTGTATGGATTCTACAATTCACTGCAATGAAGTGAGAACTGATAGATGGATACCTCTTACCCAGATTGTAAGGCAATTTTCAATAAGAGACCCAGAATCTGATGGCAAACCAACGCCCAGATTTGACTGCGCTTCTGCAGAAAATGTATATGACTAATGGTCCAGACAGAGTTGCTGAAAATACAGCAACCTGCAGTTTGTTTGCCAGTCCTGCTCTGTTCTAACAAGCAGCAAAAGTATTGTTGCAAATCGCAATGTGGTGTGAATGGAGGGGGAGTTTGCCAGTGGCAGTGTCCCATTGTCCTTCCAGGTGGTAGAGATTGTAGTTTTGGAAGGTGCTCTCAAAGGCTGACAAATTGCTCCAGTGCATCATGCAGTACTGCCACTGTTCTGTGGGTGAGTTTTTCAGGTGGTGGAAGAGATGTCGACCAAGTGGATTGCTTTGTCCTGGATCGCGCTGAGTCTTTCTTTGAGTGTTGTCAGACCTGCAACCTATAAAGACAAGAAAAGAGTATTCCAACACACCCCTGACTTGTGCTTGCAGTTGCTGGGGGGAATCTGGGAATCCAAGCTGAGCCACACCATTCCCATTCCCTGTGGTACTCAAATAACCATAGCCTTTATATGGCTGGTACCATTGAGTTTCTGGTTAATGGTAACCCCCTGGGGGCATTGATGGTGGTTTGTTTGATAAAGGTACCCACTGAATGTTAAGGGGAGATGCATTCAAGTTTCTCTTTTTTGGGATGGCTATTGTCTGGTTCTTGTATGGCATTAACATGGCTTGTCATTTAGCCCAAACCAGAATGCTGTCCAAGTCTTGCAAAGAGCAATGGAGAAGTGTAATGTTGCAATCTGTTAGCCCATGATAGACATGCAACTGCAATCATTAAACCCAAGAGTCTTTCTTCTGATGCTTGGGGCTCAGAAATGACGAATATTTTTTCCCTTTTGCTCCCTTTACAGAATTGAACAAAAACTGTCAAAAGCCCTTTGAGCCTCCAAGCATTCGTTCAACGTTTCTAGAAGGTGGAGCAAGTGGTCGGTTGCCGCGGCAGTATCACTCTGACATAGCCAGCATCAGTGGTCGCTGGTAGCAGTGGACTGGAATTTGCTCAGCCATGGCTGGCGTAGACGTACAGCTAACGGAAGCTGGCACAGACCGTCGTGCCATGTTAACCCTGTGGAAAGCATTTACTGCACAGAGCCCGTCGCTGCTTCCCAAGTTTGGAATGCAAGGACCAAAGCCGTCTTGATTTCGTGCAAATAATTGTGCCAAAAATGAAGAGAGAAATGGACCTATCCGTGTCATTCCATAGTTGCCTTTTGCTGTTTCACCAAATATGGTACTAAAACGATATGCAGATCAGAGAACAACAAGACCATTAACACTAGTTTTCTTGCTTAATGTTATTTATTAGCGAACAAAAGCTTAAATGATGCACTGAAACGTTAGGATCTATGGTAGAATTAAACTCGTACCACTAACCCATGTGCATCATGTGTATAGTTTGTACTGAGAGGGGAAGATGTGTTGTACTGCTGAGTAAAGAGATTTAAATGTAATTGTCTCTGCACTTTACGTGTCCTGGTTTTCTAGACCTGTGGAAATGCGTTTGTGTTCTCTCTGATCTTCATATATAATAAATCTGTTGTCATCAGCGCTGAGGAAGGAGTGCGGGCGTTTAATGAGAGTTGAGTGAAGCTCATAGCCTCCCAGATTTATTAGGTTCCATGATCTGAAGGACTATATTGTGAGGCTGGGACCCCAGTCACCAGATAGCCATGTTCCCCCAGAAACAGTGTTGTTGCTCAGTGATTAAATATGTTCGCATTTTACTGCCATCTTAAACACGATTACAGTATTTGGAATTTTCTTCTGTAAATTGCTTGTTAAAAACATGACTTTTCAGATGTGTGTTGCACTCAGTTCTTTCAGAGAGTTTATGACAGAAACAAGCTATTTGGCCTAACTGATGGCGATAGTTAATGCTCCACTGAGCACCTCCCATGCTCTCCATCTAACCATACCAGCAAAATCTCCAAATCCTTCCATCCTCATATGTTTGTCTAGCTTCCCCATGAAAAGACTCTGCTGTTCACTTTATCTACTGCTTTCACATACCAGTTATTTTTAGGTAAATACCCTTCCCTTGAATTCTCCCTGTTGGATTCATTTTGATCTGATATTTATTCACAACTCAAGACCTCGCCAATGACTGGAACCCTGAGCAGCGTGGAGCTCCCATTTCAGTGTCGTAATGTTTTCCAAGTATGTCATTACTAGTACGTGTGGGCGACAGCTCAGGTTGCCATTTTGTCAACCTTCTGCATTTGGCAACGTGAATCCCAAAGATGAGCATCTTGCTTTTAAGAAGCTTTCCCTGTGCAAGTCACACTGGAGGTGTGCTGATCATATGACCAGTTGACATTGGCAAAGCTTCCACCTTCATCTTCTTCAAAACCTTTTCTTCTTCTTAAATACAAACAAAGAGAGTAGGTCGGTTTGTACTTGGCACAAGAAAAGGTCTGAAGCTGAAACAGATGGTTCGGAATAGTCTGTATGTTTATCTGGAAAGTTCTATTGCTGTTCACTTTTGAATGTCATGCTCAATACCACTTGAAAGCGTTTTTCTTTGTGTGGTTTTCTTTCTCTGCTGTTGGATCTTATGAATGGAGATGAATTGAAATAGCCTTTCTGGTTCATTCAACCTCTCCCAAACTACGGTGCAGCCTCCCTTGTTGTAAAATATTCACTCCAGGTAAAGATACCAAGGCAGTCAGCAAAAGACAAATCATTTCCAATTGTGGTGACAAAAGTGAATCCGGGAGATGACACTGATGCTATCTCAGCTTTTATTTTTAAAATGTGCAATGACCTCATCAGAAAGGAATTCATTTGAGAGAAATCAGCGAATCCACTACACAGTCCAGCACAGCACCATGGTCCTACTTGTCATATCCTCCACCTTGGAGGACTAGACAATCTCAGCTGCCAACCTGTCCCTGAAAACCTGACAGATGATGCTTTGTGCTGAAGTGAGGAAGCAATGATGACAGAAGTGCAATCTGTTTCTGTTTTCCTGACCTTCTCCTCCACCTCCTGTCCCTGTCACCCCAACTGAAGACAGCACCTTCTCAGTTCTACAGCCACCTGGAAAAGGAGGTACCTATGTTTCACATCAGAGATGGAGAGACAAGGCCTTCAATTCTCAAACTCACTGGTTTTCAAACTGAAGGAGATAATTTCCTCTTTGTTCCTTCCTTTCCTATTACCATCTTCAGTGCTTCTCATGTCAGTCGCACTCTGTGACTTTGGTGAGTCCATACACCATGCTAATTTACTCTGCTCCTTTCTCTATCATTGAAAGTTGATCTTTGCACTGACTGTTGTCTCAACATGCAGTTCTCCTGATACAGTTAACAAGCCCATGGAGTCTCTAATTAAGTGTTCCCATTGCTTATGCTCAATCTATGAAGGGTTTTAGCTGAAATGAAGGAAATCCCTAAGTGCCTACCTTTCCAACTGTCCAACTCTGTTGTTGTCCATGTCTACAGTAACCTGTTCTGCCTGCAGTGTCAAAACAGGCGGAACTATAGAGTCTCTGAACAGTGCTAATCTCCTAAGCCTTTAAAGACTGAAACTGCTATATGAAGTGTTCTGTGTAGTCAGCTTTAGGTAAAAACCATTTTTTTGCTGCATGACTGAAGTTAATGATAAAAAAAAAATTGTGGAGGGTTTAATATTGTTTTCTACTTGCAAAGGCAATTGTATGTTCTGTGTAGATAATTGTTGGATTAATCGCAAACAAATTTGCACACTCAGAGGGAAAAGGCTTTGTTTTGTCACTTTTATATATAAAATGTAGTTCTGTGATTTTGTTTTTTTTCTCAATTATTAGTCACTAAGAGGAAACCCGTCTTTTGCGGAGCCCTCTAAAATAATCAGCGATATACGTGTGTGTACACCAAAGTGAAGGCTGTTCAGTTTATAGAAGCTAAACTGAAAGAATATTCTGTACAAAACACTGGAAGAATACTCGCTTATCTCAAGTTTGAGGAGGTGCCATGCTAACTTTGTGTAAACTAACCGAGGTCCAATGTCTATCGAATGGACAAAGCTGTTTGATTGCCAGCTTAAGTTGAAGGTTAAGAATAACTCAGTGCCTTGAGTGATGATTTATCTGTAAATATAGCAGAGATGTTTATTTTCAGTGTGGGGGGGGATGAGGGCTTGATTACCTTTTTATGATTTTCATTTAAAATGATATTGTTTATGGATAAGCTTTAACAAAGGGAATTTTCAACACAGTTTTATGTTGTATTAAAAGATAATTTTTTATAACTTTTCCTACAGTCTGCTCTGTAAATATATTTTACATCTTCATCAAGTCCAACATACACTTCAAAGTTATTGTATTACTACAACACCTTTCCAGCTCTCTGACGATGTCTCTTGCAATATCAGCTCTCAAAGAACAGTCATTGAGATGTACAGCACGGAAACAGTCCCTTCAGTCCAAAAACGTCCACGCCAACCAGATATCGTGAAGTAATCTAATCTCGCTTGACAGCACTTGGCTGATATCCCTCTAAACCCTTCTTATTCATATACCCATCTAGATGCCTTTTAAATTTTGTAATTGTACTAACCTCCACAGCCTCCTCTAGCGACCCATTCTACTGGACATGCAACCACTCTGCATGAGAAAGCTATCCCTCACTCCTTTTTAAATCCTTCCCCTCTCACCTAAACTTATGCCCTCTAGTTTTAGACTCCCCCGCCCAGAGGAAAGTACTTTGTCTATTTATCCTATCCATGTCCCTCAGAGTTTTTTAAACCTCTGTAAGGTCACCCCTCAGCCTCCGACGCTCCACGGAAAAAAGCCCCAACCTATTCAGCCTCTTCCTATAGCTCAAACCATCCCGTCCCAGCAATATCCTTGTAAATCCTTTTTGAGCTCTTTCACGTTTAATGACATCCTTCCTACAGAAAGGCGACCAGAATTGTACACAGTATTCCTAGAAATGGCCTCACTAAAGTCTGACACAGCCGTGACATGACATCCAAACTCCTGTACTCTGTGTTCTGACCAACAAAGGCAAGTGTGCCAAATGCTGCCATCACCACTCTGTCAACCTGCGACTCAACTTTCAAGGAACTATGCACCTGCACCTCTCGGTCTCTTTGTTCAGTAACACTCTCCAGGGCCCTACCATTAAGTGTTTAAGTCCTGCCATGATTTGCCTTCCCAAAATGCAGCGCATCACATTTATCTAAATTAAACCCCATCTGCCACTCCTCGGCCCATTGACCCATCTGTGACATCAGTGTGACTGGAGGTTTTGAGTTAGAGAGAGAGACTGAATAGGCCGGGGCTTTATTCTCTGGACTGTTGGAGGCTGAGAGAGTGACTTTACAGAGATTTACAAAATCGTGAGGGGCGTGGATAGGGAAAATAGACAAGGTCTTTTTCCTAGGGGAGGGGACTCTAAAACTAGAGGGTATAGGTTTAAGGTGAGAGGGGAAAGATTTAAAATGACCTGAGGCCTAACTTTTTCACGCAGAGGGTGGTACGTGTGTGGAACAAGCTGCCAGAAGAAGTGGTGGAGGCTGGTACAATTACAACATTTAAAAGGCATCTGGATGGGTACATGAATAGGAAGGGTTTTGAGGGATTTGGGCCAAATGCTGCCAATTGGGTCGAGGTCTCGTCTGCACAGACAAGTTGGACCGAAGGGTCGGTTTCCATAACTATCTGCAAACCTACTAACCGTATCTCCTGTGTTCACATCCAAATCATTTATATAAATAACAAAGAAAAGAGTGGACCTGCGCTTGTTTGAAATTTATTTTATTTACCATCGGTGACACTGTTCAACATTGAATTTTATCATCTGGTTCTTCTTTTCTGAAAGAACAAATGCTTTAGCTAGTGGTTAATGTGATAACAGTAGAAGCGAGGAAATGTGGGTAGCCGATAGCTTGGTAGTATTATCACTAAACTGTTAATCCAGAGACCGAGGTAATGTTCTGCAACCTGGGTTTGAATCATGCTACAGCAGATGATGGAATTTGTCTGTGTGAAAGAGACCAGATTTAACTCTACGTTTAGTGGAATGTGCTGCAATTGTTGTTATTTTGTAGTTTGCTTTGCAATCTGCCTCAGTACACCTGCTGACAGCTAGCTGCTTCCATCTGCTCCTTGCAGGTGAATCCAAGATGGCGGCGGAGTAGCAGCTCCTGGTCAAGGGCACATCCTTCTCCGTCTGCGTTCTTTGTTTTTTTTTTACTTTTGCTGTTGCTCGCTCTCTGCTTCCTTTTTAGTGTACTTGGTGGAGCGAGAGTGGGCTTGCCACCACCATCATTACGCCCCCTCCCCCCTCAGAACATGAGAGAATGATCCTGCCCTGTGGCGGGAGAAGGGAGAGTGAGTCCTGCAGACGGGAGTCCCCTGCCCCGGGCCCCCTGCAGGATTCCCAGGAGTCCTTGCTCCAGTGAAGAAGGTCCCAGCCAATCCAGCCTCTCCTTATGAATCAAATCCTCCATTCCCAGCAATATCCTGATGTAGCGGTTGAAATTGCATGTTGCCAGGGTTGGAGGATTTGAGCTACAGGGAGAGGCTAAATCGGCCGGGGCTGTTTTCCCTGGTGCGTTGGAGGCTGAGGGGTGACCTTATAAAGTCATGAGGGGCATAGATCGGGTGAATATCTAAGGTCTTTTTCCCAGGATAGGGAGTCCAAAACTAGAGGTTTTTGGTGAGAGGGGAAAGATATAAAAGGGATTTGATAGGCAACTTTTTCACACAGGTGGTGCATGTATGGAATGAGCTGTCAGAGGAAGTGTGGGAGGCTGGTACAATTACAGCATTTAAAAGGCATCTGGATGGGTATATGAATAGGAAGGGTTTAGAGGGATAAGGGCCAAATGCTGGCAAATAGGACTAGATTAGGTCAGGATAGCTGGTTGGCATGGACGAGTTGGACCGAAGGGTTTGTTTCCGTGTTGTACATCTCTATGACTCTGTCATTTCTGAACCCTCTCCAGCTTAATAATATCCTTCCTATAACAGGGCGACCAGAACTGGGCACTGTACTCCAGAGGAGGCCTCCCCAATGTCCTGTACAACTGCCACATATTACTAAGCTCCTACACTTGGACTGAGCAATGAAGACCAGGGTGCTAAACGTCTTCTTAACCCCCTCTCTATATGTGATGCAAACTTCAACGAATTATGTACCTGAACCGCTAGGTCGCTCTGTTCTACAACACTACCCAAGTACCTACTTCTAATTGTATAGGTCCTGCCATAATTTGTTTTACCAAACTGCGATATCTGGCATTCATCCAAATTAAACTTTGTTGTTTTGACTTTAGCCACTGGGTAATGTGGTAAGTCTGATCATGTGACTTAATTGAGATACCTAAACTGCATAAACAGAATCCTTCATTGTTGTCAGTTTTTTAAAATTTCTGCTTGCTTAATAAGCACATAACAAAGTGAAAGGAAGCTAGGTGATTGAATTAGTTGGCAGATATTTCCGAGAAGGAAGAGGACTGAAGATGTTATTCTGACTTCCAGCAATTTCTGATACTACTCATACTATTGGATGTGATCAGAGAGGCAGGAGAAGGGATTTAATGTCTGTTGGATAAGACCAAACCTAGGGCTCATAAGTATATGATGGATAGATATCAAGTCCAATGGATAATTCAGGACTAATGTCTTCAGCAAGTGAATGACTCAAATGTGCAACACTCTACTACAGGGAGTAGATAAAGGCAAGTAGCACTTTAAGGGCAAGCTGAATAAGGCCAAGGGAGAAAGGAAAGGATGAATATGTTAATAAGGTTAGGTGCTGACAGAGGAGTGTTAGAGCATGTGGGGGAGAAACTCTACTGTGGCATTGAATAGTCTGATTCTGTGCAGTACAAGATCGGGACTGCAACAATTCACCAGGGCTTCTTAGACAGACTTTTGCCAAGCTGCAACCTCTACCACTTAGAAGTATAAGGGCATTAGATACGTGGGAAAACCACAATCTGCAAGTTCCCCTCAAAACCAAACACTATCCTGCCGGAAGACTTTACCACTGCCAATTCTTCAGTGTCTCTAGGTCAAAATTCTGGAATTCCTTTCCTGAGAGAATTATAGATGTACCTACACCTCAAAGACTGCAGTGGTTCAAGATGGCAGCTTAACATCACTGTCATAAGGCTAATTAGGAATGGGCAATAAATGTTGATCGAGTCGGCAATACCCTTGGCCTATCCTATTTATAGGGAAGGAGCTGATGGTGGAATAGCCATTTATAACGTGCAGATCAAGTGCACTTTCAACACACAGCATTCTCTTTTTCCTTGGAATGCTCTTCTTCTGCACATAGAGTTCATGGTAAACTAACAGGAAAAGAGTCCATGACCGCAGAAACAACCTGCTGTGGCAGGATTCAAACCCAGGTTGCAGAACATTACCTCGGTCTCTGGATTAACAGTTTAAAGCCATGGATTTCAGGAGGCACTTGATGTGCTGGATAGCAGACACGTTAGTAAATCTGAAGCCCATCGGAATAATTGAGCAATGACTACATTCATGCAAGGTTGCCTAAGAAATAGAAGCACAGAGTCATGTACGTGGTTCTTTTTCCGAATGACGGAAGCATTCAGTGGTGCTCCCTAGGGGTTTGCTATTATAACCAATTCTTCTCCAATGGATAGTGATGATCTGGACAACAATATATAAGGGCATAGTATAGGAGGGAAGAGACTGGTGAAATGGGCAGAGAATTCTGAAGTGATGCACTTTCAAAGGGATTGAGTGACATTATGAATGAAATGGCATAATCTTAAAGGCTGTTTTGTGCAGGAGCATGAATATCTGGGAGGCTGTTTGTTGGTGATGAACAGGGTTGAGAAAATACCATTCTTGATTTTATTAAGAGAAAGCAAAGGAATTGAAATTTCACCAAAAACTGGTTCATCACTAACTGAAGTATTTTGGCCAATTCTGCACAGACTGCAGGAAAGGTGTCAAGGCCCTGGGGACTTACAGGCATCTGTGGAATGGTACCAGGTGTGCGTTACATGGAATGACTAAAGCTAAGATTGTTTTCAAAGTTAAAGGGAGATTTATTTGAGATGTTCAAAATGGAGAAGTTATAATAGAGTAAGTGGGAAGATATTGTTTCTGCTGGCAACAGGGTTAGATGCTATGATCAAAGCTAATGTTATTGCTGGACAAGTCTGATCCCACACTGAAATTTGACTTAATATTCTGTTTTCTTTTGGTTTTAACAAGGTGGTCACTCACTGAAATACAAACATGCATTTTTGCAGATTTGGATTTGGCCAAAAGGCCAGATTATTATGCAAAAGAAGCAAAGATACATAGAATAAATGAAACTATTTACATATAACACGCAAAGATGTGGAAACATATGGGAAAATACAATTCCAAAAATCCCACATGTTCCTTTACAGTACTCACCATAGATAGAGAATGAAATTATCACATCAATAAGGCTTAATGTAACTGACTTCAATTCCAGTTCCCTATCTTGAGAACAATAGCTTCTTCCTGGGGCCTCCATACAATTGAGCTTAGATTTTCTCAGCTTCAAATAATTTATTCAGGGTTGTAACCAAACATTTAATTTTCTCACACTGAGATAATCTGTACATTAACACTCGTAAGCTGTGTCCATTTCTCAGGAGCAAGGGTTTTACACATCGCATTTCAGCCTTGACTTCTAACTGAAACATCTAGGGAACAGGAGAATCGACGTTTCGGGCATAAGCCCTTCTTCAGGAATCCTGAAGAAGGGCTTATGCCCGAAACGTCGATTCTCCTGTTCCCTGGATGCTGCCTGACCTGCTGCGCTTTTCCAGCAACACATTTTCAGCTCTGATCTCCAGCATCTGCAGTCCTCACTTTCTCCCCTTATGGTAAATAAAGTCAAGGAATTAGAAGAGTAGCTCAACTGAAACATCTAGTCAAACATAAGGGTCATAGAGCCATAAGAGATGTACAGCACGAAACAGACCCATCTGTCTATGCCAACCAGATATCCCAAATTAATCTAGTCCTGTTTGCCAGCATTTGGCACCTATCCCTCTAAACCCTTCCTTTTCATACATCCATCCAGATACCTTTTAAATGTTGCAATTGTACCAGCCTCCACCACTTCCACTGGCAGCTCATTCTATACACGCACTTTTAGGTCCCTTTTAAATCTTTCCCCTCTCACCTTAAACATATGCCCTCTAGTTTTGGATTCCCCCACCTCAGGGAAAAGACCTTGATTATTCACCCTATCCATGCGCCTCATGATTTTATAAACCTCTATACGGTCACCCCTCAGCCTCAAATGTTTCAGGGAAAACCACCCGATCCTATTCACCCTATAGCTCAAATCCTCCAACCCTGACAACATGCTAGCAAATCTTTTCTGAACCCTTTCAGATTTCACAATATCCTTTCAATAGCAGGGAAACCAGAATTGCACACAATATTCCAAAAGTGTCCTAACCAATGTACTGTACAATTGCAACATGACCTCGCAACTCCTATACTTGATGCTCTGACCAATAAAGGAAAGCATAGTAAATGCCTTCTTCACTATCCTATCTACCTCGGACTTCACTTTCAAGGAACTAGGAACCTGCACTCCCCAGGATCTTACCATTAAGTGTATAGTCCCTCCCTGATATGCCTTTCCAAAATGCAGCACTTCACATTAATTGAAATTAAACTCCTTCTGCCACTTCTCGGCCAATTGGCCCATCTGATCAAGGTCCAGTTATAATCTGAGGTAACCTTTACTCAACTACACTTCCATTTTTAGCATCATATGTAAACTTACGAACCATACCTCCCAACAGCTACATTTTAAAATAACTATTCAGCTACAGTAGGCTATACTTATATAACTCTTTAACAGTCCTCAACAACACCTTCAAAGGCAACGTGGATAATAAACTCAGTGTTTAGGGATAACATATTGGCCCATGTAAAAGATTCTAGGAGGAAGTGAAGACTGCAGATGCTGTAGATCAGAGCTGAAAATGTGTTGCTGGAAAAGCGCAGCAGGCCAGGCAGCATCCAAGGAACAGGAGAATCAACGTTTCGGGCATAAGCCCTTCTTCAGGAATGAGGAAAATGTGCCAAGCAGGCTAAGATAAAAGGTAGGGAGGAGGGACTTGGGGGAGGGGCGTTGGAAATGCGATAGGTGGAAGGAGGTCAAAGTGAGGGTGATAGGCCGGAGTGGGGGTGGGGGCGGAGAGGTCAGGAAGAATATTCCAGGATAGGAAGGTGGTGCTGAGTTCGAGGGTTGGGACTGAGACAAGGTGAGGGGAGGGGAAATGAGGAAACTGGAGAAATCTGAGTTCATCCCTTGTGGTTGGAGGGTTCCTAGGCAGAAGATGAGGCGCTCTTCCTCCAGGCATCGTGTTGCTATGGTCTGGCGATGGAGGAGTCCAAGGACCTGCATGTCCTTGGTGGAGTGGGAGGGGGAGTTGAAGTGTTGAGCCAACTGATGGTTGGATTGATTGGTCCAGGTGTCCCAGAGGTGTTCTCTGAAACCTTCCGCAAGTAGGCAGCCTGTCTCCCCAATATAGAGGAGGCCACATCGGGTGCAGCGGATGCAGTAAATGATGTGTGTGGAGGTGCAGGTGAATTTGTGGAGGATATGGAAGGATCCCTTGGGGCCTTGGAGGGAAGTAAGAGGGGAGGTGTGGGCGCAAGTTTTGCATTTCTTGCGGTTGCAGGGGAAGGTGCCGGGAGTGGAGGTTGGGTTGGTGGGGGGGTGTGGACCTGACGAGGGAGTTGCGGAGGGAGTGGTCTTTTTAGAACGCTGATAGGGGAGGGGAGGGAAATATATCCCTGGTGGTGGGGTTCATTTGGAGGTGGCGGAAATGACGATGGATGATACGATGTATATAGAGGTTGGTGGGGTGGTAGGTGAGGACCAGTGGGGTTGGCTAGCTAACAGGAAGCAGAGTAGGACCAAATAGGTGGTGTGATGTCATGAGTGGTGTACCACAAGTGCCAGTGCTGTCATTTAAATATTTCTCTGAATTCTGCTTCTCGTTTGCAGGTATTCCTGTCAGTTCTACCTATATTCTTGAATTTGCTTCTTGATGTTGAAAACGCACAGACCTATCAACATTTCCAGTTTGAAACCACGTGTGGGTCAGTTTTCATAGAATGCCTATAGTGTGGAAGCAGGCCATTCAGCCCGTTGAGTCAACACCAACCCTCCGAAGAGCATCCCACCCAGACCCACCCAATAATTCCGCATTTCCCAAGGCTAATCCACCTAACCTATGTATCCCTGGGCACTATAGCATTGCCAATCCACTTAATCTTTCGACTGTGGGAGGAAACCAGAGTATCTGGAGGGGACCCAAGCAGACATAAGGAGAATGTGCAAACTCCCCACAGATAATCTCCCAAGGGTGGATTTGAATCTTGGTCCTTGGCGCTGTGAGGCAGCAGTGCTAACCACTGAGCCACCGTGCTGCCTTTGAGTCTCATTGACTCATTCCTTCTTTTCTACATGTTGGGCCATTCCACTCGGTAGTATTCACTTTTGCTTGTCCTTGTGTTTAGGAAAATTAGCCTTTAACTTGATCTTATCTTGGGCAGAGATAATTGAGCAAGAGTTTCTATAATGGTTTAATTAATTGTTGAACTAAAGTGAACAATTCAAGCCAATAGTCTGTACTTTGTGCAGTTCAGGATGCAGGATGATTGCTCTGATTTTGGTGGGTTATTTACTCAGACTACATGCCAAAACAATTTTTCTTATCATTATGTGGGCACTTTAACAATTTCCTGTTATCCTGACAAGTACACAGTTTATTCTTGCTTTATAAGGATTTGGTGCAGGTGGATCAATACTCTTATAGAAGATAAAGACTCTGACTGACTTCACACAAAGTTTTATCCTGTAATCTTTAACGCAGAGAATGTAGGAAAAACTCAGCACATCTGACAGCACCTGTGGAGAGAGAAAAACAGAGTTAATATTTTGAGGCCGGTACGACTACTCCAGAACAGAGTATCCCAACGTCTAATGACTGAGATTAAAATAATCTTTTCAATTTTATCTTAAATGGGAGAATTGCTTATTTTTAAACTATGTCCCCTAGTTCTAGATTTCCCAAGAGGAAAACTCCTCTCTGTATCGACCCTGCCAAGTCTTCTCAGGATCATATACGTTTCAATAGGGTCAGCTCTCGTTGTTCTAAAGTCTAATGTGTATAGGCCTAACCTGCTCAACCTTGCCTCATAAGGTAATCCCTCCATCCCATTAATCCGCCTCATGATTCTTCTCCATACTACTTCCCAGCCTTAAATTGTCTTGATGAAAACTGCTGGCTTTTCCGCTGATTGGGTTATGCATTTGACTGTTTCCAGAAATATGTTTCCACAGTCCAAAGATGTGCAGGTTAGGTGGGGGATTGGTCATGCTAAATTGACCTGTAGTATCCAAGGATGTGGAGGCTAGGTAGATTAACCATGGAAAATGCAGGGTCACAGGGATAAGGTAGGGGTGGTGGGTCTGGGTGGAATGTTCTTCGGAGGTTTGGTGTGGATTCGATTGGCTGAATGGCCTGCTTCCATACTGTAGGGATTCTATGATTCTATAATTACATTGAACAGCACCTGCTGTCCCTGGAGTTTGCTGTTTCCTCACTCCCCCCCCTTGGAAATACTGGGTTGACTGAGACTGAACTTGTCCATCACTGATCTCATTGGTGATAAATCTTATCACAGAATGGAGTGCTCACCACTTGTAATTGTGGCTTCAGAGGCAGATAGGTAATTGTGTGGTTTTCCAGTCCTATTGGTGTCTATTGCATATTTACAGCTCTCAATATATCCCAGAAGGTTTAACAGCACACAGGATAACATTCAATCCTTTCTTGCACTCCAAGTATTAACACTGGGTCCCAAATCTATTTTACACTTCCTGAAGAGGAGCATCTAGAAATCCTGCATATACCATCAGCATGTAGATTATCAATCTTGCTCACCCAACAGAACCGTCAGTTTTACAACAAGAGGGGTTTACTTTTTGTCCTCCATTGTCTCAGTTTCTTTGGGTTGACATTACAATCTCTTGTTTTTAATCTGAGAATGCCTGGAGGAGGAAACCATATTGATCTTCACAGGCTTCAATCAGCCCAGAAACATGTTTCGATGACACGCGTGAGGGTGTCTGTCTACCAGTCAGGTGGTAAATTGGCAGAGCAAACACCTATCTGTGAATTAAACCCAACTGATGTTAAAGCCTAGGTGGGGTCTCATTCAGCACCTTTACAAATGAGGTGAAAATGACCCCATTTAGTTTTTCTGCATTGTGTTTTAACCAAGCAAGTAGGATTGTTTCCCCTCTTTTTAACCCTTTTAGTTCACTGTAACAAAGACGTTAGATTATTTTTAGAACACAGCAATATCAAGCTTCAATTAAAGAGTGGTGCACTAATTCAAAATACAGGAGGGAATAACAAGGTTTTCTTGAGTGAAACATGAAATTTTATTGATTACATACTCAGAAAAATACTTTAAAATATGATGTCAAATACATCCATAAGCACAGGTGTGAACTTTAAAAGAAGAGGCTAGAATCTAGCACAATATGGACATTGAAATATGCAGTGTAAATGTCATTCAAGCACTTTTGGAATGTTAAATTTAACCTGTGGCCACTGTTATGTAATTAATGACATCCCAGCAGCAGCAAAATTTCTAGGTATCTTTGGTTCTTAGTGAATAGATATTTCCCCCATTTGCTTCTCCACCAGATCTCTTTCAGAGGCTGAGAGAAAGTCACATCCTTTTGTTATAAAGCATCATTTCTCTCTCTGCTCTGTCAAAAATAGTTTCTTTGTGCATTTCGATAAGATGTAGTTGGGGCCTGAGGACTTAAACCCTGTGATAAACCACTAGTTACAGTTTGATAACCAGAATTAAGGACAGTTGATGGGCAATGTTAGATATTTGAGATATTCAGTTCCTCCCAACTAACATATATTCCAGAGAGGAAGGAACATTTAGGCCATCTCACTACACAAGACAAAATCCAGAATAGCCTGCTCCCTGGTTGGTTCCACGACATTTTGCTCCAAGGAACAATCCCTCATACATTCAAAAAACTGACCCTCGAGGCTATTGTTGCCAATTTAATGCTGGATGAAGAGGGAATCTGATAATCATTATTTACTTTCGGCAGGATATTACTCATGCCCCCTACACATTAACAGCACAGAGGTGGAATGACTAGAGAGTGTCAAACTCCTGGGATTCATCATCCACAATAAGCTTTCTTGGACTCTTTATGTGGACACACTGGTCACAAAGACCCAGCAACGTCTCTTCTTCATCAGGCAGCTGAGGAAATTTGGCATAATGTCGAATACCCTTACAACTTTTATGGGTGCTCCATCGAGGGCATTCTGTCTGGATGTATCACTATCTGGTAGGGCAACTGTACCATTCAAGATCAGAGATGGTTACAGAGAGTAGTGAACTCGGTCCGAACCATCACAAAGGCCAACCTCCCATCTATAGAATCCATCTACTAGGCCCGCTGTCAAGGAAAGGCCGCCAGCATTCTCAAAGATCCATCCCACCCTGGCAATGTTTTTCTACAACCTCTACCATTGGGGAGAAGGTACAGAAGCCTAAACACACGCACCAGCCGGTTTTGAAACAGTTTCTACCCTACTGTTGTTAGAGTACTTAATGGAATCACAAACTCTTAACATTTGCCTGTACCTGTGTTTTTGTTTTCGCTGCTGTTTACCTATTATTTACTGATCTATGCTACTTAACTCTGTGATCTGCCTGTATTGCTCACAAGACAAAGCTTTTCACTATGCCTTGGTACACGTGACAATAAATTCAATTCAATTCCATCAAAATGATGAAAAGTTTTGAAAGGGTGAATTGCAAAATAACAGCTACTGATTGGCAGATTGAGAAGTTGGATTTTTAAGAGAAAGGTGAGAGGGAAGTTAGAAATTATTATTGGAACATAGAATGTCTTACACAGGCGCCACTTAGAGGGACACTGTAACATTATTTAAAGGGAATTGGATAAGTATTTGAAAAGGAAAAGTATGGAGAGAGTTGGATGGAGGACAGGAATTGGAATCACAGTTGATCGCTCCAGTCCAAGAGTTAGCACTGGTTCAATCACAGTCTACCATATAATCTTTGCAATAAAAAGCTCCTTCATAGACATGGCTCAACATATGAATAGGTAACATACTCTCTTCTTCCACCCTAGCTGGATTTAACACTTTACTGAATCATACTTATATGCAGTGGAATGTATGGCTCAAAGGTAGAAGACAGAGGATGGTGGTGGAGGGTTGTTTTTCAGACTGGAGGCCTGTGACCAGTGGAGTGCCACAAGGATCGGTGCTGGACCCTCTACTTTTTGTCATTTACATAAATGATTTGGATGCGAGCATAAGAGGTACAGTGAGTAAGTTTGCAGATGACACCAAAATTGGAGGTGTAGTGGACAGCGAAGAGGGTTACCTCAGATTACAACAGGATCTGGACCAGATGGGCCAATGGGCTGAGAAGTGGCAGATGGAGTTTAATTCAGATAAATGCGAGGTCTTAGCAGGACTTATACACTTAATGGTAAGGTCCTAGGGAGTGTTACTGAACAAAGAGACCTTGTAGTGCAGGTTCATGGCTCCTTGAAAGTGGAGTCGCAGGTAGATAGGATAGTGAACAAGGCTTTTGGTATGCTTTCCTTTATTGGTCAGAGTATTGAGTACAGGAGTTGGGAGATCATGTTGTGGCTGTACAGGACATTGGTTACGCCACTGTTGGAATATTGCGTGCAATTCTGGTCTCCTTCCTATTGGACAGATGTTGTGAAACTTGAAAGTGTTCAGAAAAGACTTACAAGGATGTTGCCAGGGTTGGAGTATCTGAGCTACAGGGAGAGGCTGAACAGGCTGGGGCTGTTTTTTCCTGGAGCGTCGGAGGCTGAGGGGGGACCTTATAGAGGTTTACAAAATTATGAGGGGCGTGGATAGGATAAATAGACACAGTCTTTTCCCTGGGGTCAGGGAGTCCAGAACTAGAGGGGAGAGGGGAAAGATATAAAAGAGACCTAAGGAGCAACTTTTTCACGCAGAGGGTGGTACATGTATGGAATTAGCTGCCAGAGGAAGTGGTGGAGGCTGGTACAATTGCAACATTTAAGAGGCATTTGGATGGGTATATGAATAGGAAGGGTTTGGAGGGATATGGGCCGGGTGCTGGCAGGTGGGACTAGATTGGGTTGGGATATCTGGTCGGCATGGACGGGTTAGACCGAAAGGTCTGTTTCCATGCTGTACATCTCTATGACTCTATATCTCTATGGTTTTAGGTTACCACTTATCCTATTCTTTGTAAAGATGGATTTTGCTGGTGAGATGAAAAGTGTTAGATTTTTAAAAAAAAAAATGAATAAAGATATAGGTGTGGCTGTTTTGCAAGTCAGATATAATCGATTACATGGAAGCCTTTGGCATGATTGAGCTGTAACAAAATAGGCAATTTGGAAGATGTAAAAGTGTAAGAAATGTTTGAAAGCTAGCTGAAGGAAATGTTTAAAGTTTCAGTAACAAAAGCTGTTAAAACAACTGACAATGATTCCAGATGTGCTGCAATTTATTGTTTTGGGAATGACATTGGTTTTGATCTTTCATTTTGAACCCATCCTAAATCTCTTGTTCTTAATTTAGGCCCTTATATCCATGTTTACGAGGGATCCACAGTCACCTCCCTGAGGGCAATGGCTTGACTATGTGACCATTCCCAAGGCTGACCCTTTTTTAAGCGTTGATGCAAAGGATGCCAGGATGGGAGCCAAATTAGGTATGAACTTTCCCTAATAGTTCACCAGCCCAAGGAAAGACCTAAACTCCAGTACAGATATGGGAACTGGGGCACTTTTGATTGCCCTTACTTTATCTTCCAATAGGTGTAACCCAGTCTTATCAACTCTGCAGTCTCAGTAGGTCACTTGGGGTGGCTGGAACACACATTTTTCACTTCTAATGTGTATGCCTCCCGGGAGAAATGTCTCAGGGCTAAGTCCAAGTTTTCCAAGTGCTCCTTATTGGTCTTCCCTGTTATTAGCACATCATCTAGATAAATGGTCACCTGGATAAGACTTTTAAAAGTTTACCATCATCCGCTGAATCGTATATTGGCACAAACACTTATGGCATTAGTTGTTGCATATTTCTGGGAATCCTTGTCTAATTGCAACTGCAAATACGTGCGGCTCATTTCCAGCTCTGTGAAGGACAGCTCCCCACCCCCAACTTTGCATATAAATCATCAATCCAAGGGATTGGGTATTTATCCAGCTGTGAGAAGTAGTTTACCGTTTGATTAAAATCCCCACAAAGGTGAACCGACCCATTGGGCTTCACAATCAGTACAATTGGTGCTGCCCATTCCACTAACTGGATGGGTTTGATGATTCCTTCACTTTCCAGCGTCTGATTTCTGGCGGGCCTTGCAGAATCACGGAATTGCCTCCTGGTCAACATCCAAGGTGGCCTTTGATAGTTCACAGACCTTCCTGAAAAACGTCCAGCAATTTAGTTAGGACTTCACTCAGGCAGCTGTTTTCTAACTGTAAAATGTTGAGCCAATCAGGGTGAACCTTTCTCAACCAATTTTGCCCCATCAAGCTTGGGCCTGAGCCTTTTACTACAATCAATGGGAACTGAACCAGCTGCTTCTCATAAGAGACCGGAACCGAAGTTGTATCTTTAATCTGTAAAGGTTGCAGACTAGCCAAGATTTTGTGCAAACTTAAGGGTTGGACTCCAGAGCGAATTTTGTTAAAGACTGGTTCTATCATCATTGAAACAGCCGCACTGGTATCAATCAACATTAGAACCAGGTGACCATTTAACCAGACATTTATTTTGATTTGGATGTTGCTAAGCAATTTAACTGTTCCAAACCAGATGTAGGTGGGCTTTCCAGGATGTGCACCCTCCTGGATACTGGCCTATGAGTTCTTTTATTCTATTTAGGTCTAGTGGGACTGTTTTGCTGTCTCAAGTCTGCATACCAGCAGCAACTAGGATGGCTTGCCAGCCTAGATCCTGAAGAAAAGGTTAACTGTTTGGCCGAGGCTTGGCTTTGTTTTCAGGGTTTGCTGTGGGCTGACCTAGAGTCCGTCTGTTCAGGGTATGTCCTGAGTGTAGCTAGGTAATGGTCTTCACTCATGTGGTGGTTCCCCAAGCTCAGTCAGACTAGTGAGGATGTCCACTTCCACAGGAATATCTTGCAACTCAGATGACCCACCTGCCAGATTTTCCAATAATAGCGCCAGTTGTATTGCCTGTTTGAAATCCAGTTAAGCTTCTGCAGGTAGGTGCTTTTGCATGGTTACATCATTAATCCTACATGCCAAATGCTCTCTCAGCATCTCATTAAGGGTCAAACCAAAGTCACATGCCTTGGCCAGTCGTCTTAACTGAGTCAACCATTCCAGTATGGATTCCCCTGGTTATCAAATTGCTGAGTAAAACTGAAAGCATCTCAGAATTAGAGGAGGCTTGGGGTCATAATATTCCTTAACTAAATCCATCAATTCTTGAAAGGTTTAGTATCTGGTGCCTCGGAAAAAGTTAGGCTCCTAATAAATGAAAAAGCTGCAGGTCCACAAGCTGTCAGGAGAATTACTCGTTGCTTTTCATCAGCACCAATCTTATTTGCCCAGAAAAAATAACACATTCTGTGCACATACTGGGCCTAATGAATTAAGCTTCCTAAATAATGGCATAATGCCAGAAATGCTTACCCAAACTCAAAGATGACATTTACAATCAATTTTCTTCAGGAACAAGCTTTTCTCTTATCATCACTGAAATAACTCCATAGAGGCTGGTATCCCATCATCAGGTCACCCTTTATTTAGATGTGGAGAGTCTTTGATCCAGCTCCCTCAAAAACCAGCTCTCAGAGTGAACAGAGCCTCTGACTGTCCTGTTTATATCAGTCAGACAGGGCTCCCTGATTGGAGTAGATTAATAGCCCCAATAACTACTGCAGTGAACCGCCTTTATAAACTGCTGCAATCCATTTATAGAGTCATAGAGATACACAGCACAGAGACAGACCCTTTCGTTGGGCTTTTGCCCAAAATGTCGATTCTCCTGTTCCTCGGATGCTGCCTGACCTGCTGTGCTTTTCCAGCACCACACTCTCGATTCTAATCTCCAGCATCTGCAGTCCTCACTTTCGCCTTCAGTCCAATTTGTCCATGCTGATTATATTTCCTAAACTGATTTAATCCCATTTGCCTGCGTTTGACCCATATCCCTCGAAGCCCTTCCTATTCATATACCCATCAGAAGCCTTTTCAATGTTGTAATTGTACTCGCCTTTAAATGTTGTAATTGTACCAGCATTCACCATTTCCTTTGGCAGCTCGTTCCATACATGCACTGCCCTCTGTTTGAAAAAGTTCCCCTCAGGTCCCTTTTAAGTCTTTATCCTTTCAATTTAAACCTTTGCCCTCTAGCTTTGCACATCCCTCCCCTGGGGGAAAAAAAATGGCTATTCACTTTATCTGTGCCCCTCATGATTTTATAAACTTTCATAATGTTACCTTTAATCTCCAGTGCTCCAGGGTAAACAGTCCCAGCCTATCCAACCTCTCCTTATAACTTATACCCTCCAGTCATGGTAAAATCCTTGCAATTCTTTTCTGTACCCTTTCCTGTTTAACAATATGCTTTCTATAACAGGGCATAGACTCACAATGCTGTTAAAGAGTGAGCTCCAAGATCTTGACCCAGTGGCACAGAAGAAATGATGATATATTTGGAAGCCAGGATGGTAAGTATATTGGAGGGGAATTAACAGATGGTATTATGCCCATCTTCCCTTATCCTTCTAAATGGTAGTGATGGTGAATTTGGAAGGTACTGTCTAAGGAGCATTGGTGATTTTCTACAATACATCTTCTAGATGGTACACATTGCTACTACAGAGTGTTGGTCGTGGATGGAATGGATGTTTGTGGATGTGGTACCAATCCTCCAGGCTGTCCTGGATGATGTTAAGCTGCTTGAGTGTGATGGAGCTGCACTCATTCAGACAAGTGGGCAGTATTCCATCACACTCCTGACTTGTGCCATTTAGGGAGGCAGGGGGTGAGTTATTCACTGCAGGATTTCTAACCTCTGACCTGCTCTTGTATCCATAGCATTTATGTCATCAGTCCATTTCAGAATCTGGTTAATGGTACCCCACCCCAGAATGTTGATAGTCATGCGGTTCACTGATGGTAATGCCATTGAATGTCAAGGGGCATTGGTTAGATTGTCTTTTATTGGAGACGGTCATTTCCTGGCACTTGTGTGGCGTGACTTGGAAATTGTCCTTCCACCTTTTGTTTCCGTCTCTGCAGGTGCTGTTAGACCTGCTTATTATTCCTAACATTTTCTGCTTGGACATAAGCTGCTTGAGGAGTCAAGAGTGACACTAAACATTGTGCAATTATGACATACCTACCATTAGCCTGTGATTTTCATTCATAACTTCTACAATTTGGAATTGAATGGAAAGGGGACAGGGCATGTTTGGATTCTTTCTCATGTGCTGCTGGTATTGAGACAATGGGTGGTTGGGACTTGGTGCAAGCCAGCGCATGGATAGTGGAGTTTTCAGTTTATAGCCAGGGGTGTGTTGGAATATTCAAGTCTAAAGGTAGTGAAGGTGTGAAAGAAGATTTCAATAGCTAATGAACTGAGGCAGGAATGATGTTACAGATGTGGAAAGACACTGCCTAATGATGATGTAAGTATGTAGTCAGCAGCCCCTCACAGGTCAAATGTGACGCATAGTTTGTAAATGGTTCAGTCTCAGACAATTGGTAGCTAAGAGACAGAGTTAGCAGCATGGAGAAAAGACAACAGATTCTCATCTACGAGTACTTAATTTGGAGCAAATTTTCCTTCATCCAACCCTGGACATCAAGCAAAGAGTCTGATATTTCGCAATTGTAGAGGAATCTAGAAAGATGTGGGGAGAGTAGAAATCAGGTGCTCGTCAATGTGAATATGAAAAACAATAAAAGCAGAAAATGTTAGGAATAATAAGCAGGTCTAACAGCACCTGCAGAGACAGAAACAGAGTTAATGTTTCAGACCTGTGATCCTCCATCAGGATTGACAGAAGTTTGAAATATGAGAGGGTTCGAAGCCAAGGGGGTGGAAGGAACAAAAGGGAGGGTCTTAAATGAGGGGCCAGTACAGATTAAATAACAAACGGTTTTGTGGTACAAAAGACAATGACTGAGCAGTAATTGGTGAAGTAAAGACATATGGCGATGTGTACACTGCAAATAAAAGCCTAGAATGTTGTTTTTAATTTGCCTGATGGAGCAGTTAAATGGTGCTAATGATTCTTGATAATTTTATTCACTTCTTGATCATGTTAAAGTAAATTGTTTAAGCCTAGTTGCTCCAGACATTGATAAGCTTCAAAACAGAAGGTCAAATGGACTGATTCACACTTCGATTTTATGGACACATTCGTAGAAATTGGGTCTTACCCTCAAACTGGGCAGAAAAGGAACACTGACATTCCTTCTTTTCACTTTCCAAGTTTCAACTTTTTTTAGATTAGATTCCCTACAGTGTGGAAACAGGCCCTTTGGCCAAACAAGTCCACACTGACCCTCTGAAGAGTCACCCACCCAAACGCATTTCCCTCTGACTAATGCACCTACCACTCTGGGCAATTAAGCATGGCCAATTCACCTGGCCTGCACATCTTTGTGATTGTGGGAGGAAACCCACACAGACACAGGGAGAACATGCAAACAAACAGTCACCCAAGGCTGGAATCAAACCTGGGTCCCTGGTGCTGTGAGGCAGTAGTGCTAACCACTGAGCCACCATGCTGCCCAAGTGGCTTGCTTTTATTGGCTCGCTTTAAAGAAACATCAACAACTTCATTGTAAGGTGTTTTTCCCTGCTCAAACTTTGAGTTTCTTGTCCAAAGTGGTTTAGCAAAGGTTAAGAAAGTCACTTAACTAACACTTGCTGTCAATTAAACATCCCCTCAATAACTTGACCTGCAACAAGCTGAAATAACCTGCTCAGGGCAGATTTTATTACAACAAGACTACTGCTCCACAATACACCCAAACATAAAGACAGCATTGTATCCATGCAGGATATCAGTAGTTTACAAAGTATCAGTCTCAACTATTGGCTCCTGTGCAGCACGATAAGCCTCTAATAAATGTATTCTGCCCAGCGGCAGAAAGAACACCTGTTAGCTAAACATCATCATTTCACTCTATGTGGCCAAAGCTCCAGTAAAATAAAATAGGGACAATCTGCTTTATCTATTTTAGAAAGCAGGCAATGGAGCTGAAACTTAGGCGACCTAGTCCACGCCTGTTCAAACTGGCACTGAATGCTGAAATGAAGCCAATTTTTGTCTGCAGGGCCTGGAGTACAGCCAAGTTTGAGATTATATCATATTACTGTGTATTTTAGATAATGTGGATTATTTGTTTTCAGTGCCAACAATGTGATAATCAGCCATCAGGGAAAGTGTTTTGTACTGAGCGCTCTCTGTCACTCCAATTAAATCTCTGTGATAATGCAACAGTTTTACAAGCAGCAAAGACTTGTAGAAGTGCACTTCTCTACGCTTTGATTAGATCGCGCATGTAAACTGTGTGGAACTGATGACTATCAAACTGAATTGGGCTCTTCAACACTTGACACTGACTTGCAGCCTTTGGAACGACTCTCTGGTCTCTCACACTATAACCTTTTGGATTTTAGATACACTGCCTCATAGCCATGAAGCAAAGCAATTTTTCACAACTACAACCACAGTGCTGCAACATTAATATTTTAAGAACACTTCTTCAAAGCTCGAAACATCCTCCTGTTTCTAGTCTTTATGGGTTTATGTCTCAAACTTGTAAAAGTCTTAACTTCCTCTGAACTGAATTAAAAAGAAATCTAGACTAAGTGTAGCTTTTAGATTGCAGATATTGAGGAGAGATGGCAGAAGTTAAGCGGCTCTGGTTTGGATCCCTAATCTAATGCTGGTGGTGAATGACTTAATTTGATTTGATTTATTATTGTCACATGTACCTAGGTACAGTGAAAAATTTTGTTTTGTGTGCAGTACAGACAGATTATATCCTACAAAGTATATAAGAGTAATAGAACAGAGCGAGGAATACAATGTTACAGCTGCAGAGAAGGTGCACAAAGAACAAGATCAACATTAAACTTAAAATTTAACAGGTCCATTCAGAAGTCTAATAACAGCGGAAAAGAAGTTCATGCATGTATACAAACTTTTATATAATCTGCCGGATAGAAGAGGATGGAAGAAAGTATAACTGGGGTGGGAGGGATCTTTGATTATGTTGGTTGCTTTCCCAAGGCAGTGGGAATTATAGATGGAGTCAATGGATAGAAGGCTGGTTTTCATGATGGACTAGGCTGTGTTCATGACTCTCTGTAATTTCTCACAGTCTTGGGCAGAGCAGTTGCCAAACCACACTGTGATGCATTCAGATAAGATGCTTTCAATGATCTATCTATAAAAATTGGTAAGGGTCTTTGTGAGGGAGATATGGTATGATCAGTGAGTCTGCAAAGGGAAATAAAATAAAAAGGGAAGTAAAAATGTTACTGAGTTGAAAGAAACTTCAATTGAACGTACCTGTACAAATCTGGAAACATCTGGCTTTCACACATGCCAGTGAATCAGGAGTGACATGGACTTTTCAATGATTTCACATGGAAGCTAAAACTATCTGCTGGTGATAACTGGTTCTCTCTTGATTCACTGTTGGTTGTCTTGTCCCCTTTAGGGGCATCTTTCTTGTTGGTATCAGTTGAGAATTCTTGTCTAGCTGTATTTAGCAGCCTTTGGAATTCCTTCCTATCTAAACAATGGCCTTTTCCTTTAATAAATGGACCCCAGAATGCTGAATTGGTAAAATGCCTACCCTTTCCCTTGGTTTTAAGAAAGGCAGGGGAATCATAGAGTCTTTGCACCTTGAAATCACAGATGGACACTGGTGGGTTGAATGGCGATTCAGTCAATGCCATTAAAGAGTAGCTGGACCTTATGTTTGTAACTGGTCAGACTCCTGGGACAAGAGGCAGGTAACATGGAAGGAATTCATGGCTACAATAGTCCTCGATGTTAGCCCTAATAACCCTAAGTGGTAGCTGGTGAAGTTTGGCAAGGACTTTCTAGCTACCTCCCTCTGCCCATCTTCCCAAACTGGCCTCAATCTAGTTTTTCATCTGTCATTAAAACCAAGGTGGACTGGAAATGTACAAGGTGATGCACATGGTCTCAGTACATTGTGGGATAGTCTAGTTGCTTTAACATTTTTCTGATGGTTAATGCCTGCATGCATAACCTTTCTGCGTGACACAACCTTTGTTCCAAGGCAGAGAAGGTGAAAAGTGAGTGCAATTTTTTAAAAATTAAAGACACAGTTAAAATACATGGAACTGTTTAGGTTGGACACATGTTATTTAAAAGAAAAGTTTAAGGAAATACAAGTCAAGGAATTAAACAAATAAAGAGAGGAAGTGGAGAAAGAGATAAGCTAAATGTATTTTCTACATTTAGTTGATTTTAAGGGTATATTTGTGTAGCAAAACTTTATTATATAGGAATAAATTTGCATTTCTTTTTGAATTGTGTTGTCACTACAATATTGTCATATATGAGTTAAGACCTTAATATTTTAGTTAAAAATCACACAACACCAGGTTATCGTCCAACAGGTTTAATTGGAAGCACTAGCTTTCGGACTGACGCTCCTTCATCAGGTGATAGTGGAGGGCTTAATCGTAACACAGAATTTATAGCAAAAATTTACAGTGTGATGTACCTGAAATTATACATTGAAAAATTGATTGTCTGTTAAGCCTTTCATCTGTTAGAATACAGTGATAGTTTCACTTCTTTCACGTGTAAATCACAAAACCTTTTTTTAAAAAAGTTGCATTCTCGGGTTAGCTGTTAACAATGGTGATAGCTAGACAATATGTTGAAGGTGTTGGCCCCCTGTGTTCTCTGTCTATGCCGTGATGCTTAGATTGATTCTAATCTAAAAAGTGAGATAATGGAGTTTTACATAAATTCATGCAGTTTTTGAGCTCAGAGTTCTACATGAATACATGCAGTTTTTGAGCAAAGTACAATGTAACCCTACAAGTACAAATTCACCCCACAAAATATATGTGTGCATTTGGGTCTTTGTCTGTCTGTGTGTGTGTGTCTGTCTGGGTTGGGGGTTGTGAGTGTGAGAAAGTGTATGTGTGTGTGTAGTGAGTGCAGAGTGTCTTAAGTCTGTGAGGGGGTTCGGTACCCATAGGGAGGGCCTCAACCGGGACCTTGGGTTCATGTCACATTATAGGTGACAACCATTGCACTATACACACACACAGACACTCCTATACACACACACACAGGCACTCCTATACACACATACACATGGACACACATATAAACAGACGCACACACAGACACCCTTACAGACACACACACTCACATATGCACCTCCTCACAGACTTAAGACACTCTGCATTCACTACACACACACATACACTTTCTCACACTCACAACCCCCAATCCAGACAGACACACACACACAGACAGACAAAGACCCAAATGCACACATATATTTTGTGGGGTGAATTTGTACTTGCAGGGTTACATTGTACTTTGCTCAAAAACTGCATGCATTCATGTAGAACTCTGAGCTCAAAAACTGCATGAATTTATGTAAAACTCCGTTATCGCACTTTTTAGATTAGAATCAATCTAAGCATCATGACATAGACAGAGAACACAGGGGGCCAACACCTTCAACATATTGTCTAGCTATCACCATTGTTAACAGCTAACCCGAGAATGCAACTTTTTTAAAAAAAGGTTTTGTGATTTACACATGAAAGAAGTGAAACTATCACTGTATTCTAACAGATGAAAGGCTTCACAATCAATTTGTCAATGTATAATTTCAGGTACATCACACTGTAAACTTTTGCTATAAATTCTGTTACGATTGAGCCCTCCACTACCACCTGATGAAGGACCGTCGCTGTGAAAGGTAGTGTGCTTCCAGTTAAACCTGCTGGACTCTCACCTGGTGTTGTGTGATTTTTAACTTTGTACACCCCAGTCCAACACCGGCATCTCCAAATCATTAATATTTTAGGGAATTCCTTGGATTTATGGGTTTTACAAAGGTGTAAAAATTTGTATTTTATACATAAAGTAAGACACAATTTAATATGTAATATTTTCTTCAGTATGCAGAAGCAATCTAACAAGCTTCTACTAATACATGTTATTTTACACCATTCACACCCAGTGGGCAAGAATACGATTGCTATACCCCACCCAAATGGGTTTCAATGTATGGAGGTGTAAGATATCTTAATGACATGTGGTCTTATTAACATTCAAAATCGACACTGCAAGACTGTCAGAGTAACCCAAGAGAAGGAAACAGCACCACCTTCTGTTCACCAATGTCAGCTTGATATGATGGTGCCAATGTGTTCAGTGACTGCAGTGTTTTCATACTAGGTATGAAAAATGTTTTGACAGAGTTAAAGTTGGAGAAATTGGATTATACCGTGCCTATTTCTGGGACAAAAGTAGTGCCACCAATGTGACTGCCTCATCATTGGTCCTCATCATTTTTGGGATACCCTTTCTGATTGCCTGAAAGCAACATTCCTTCAAAGTAACTATTTGATATAGCCCTCTTTCAGGATAATCTGCAATACTGTACTCATCACAGACTAAGGCTAAGGTGCATTCTTCCTTGATGCTGAGCCATAAAGGCTGTGTGGAAGCAAAGAGTGCAGGATAGTCCAAAAGCATTGCTATGGACCCCGTTATCCAGCAACCACACTACGCAGTGTGACAAGATGCCTCTGGAACCTATCACTGCGCTGTGATTATTGAGATCAATTTGGAAGCTCCTTGGGCCAACTTTCTTTGACCACATGCCACAAATACCAAGCCCAGAGTGTAGCAAATGCCAGTTGCTACTGCATATAGTTAAGCAACTGCTTAGTACTAATTTAATATGTCCCTTTTTATATATAAGAATTCACACAATATTAAAAACATCAGAATGTTAGTCCTTCCTTTCCATTTATTTTGTTTCTTTTCTTAATTTTCTATCACCCCGCACATTTTACAGTCAACATGGTGATTGAACTGTGATCCCTTGATAGGGAAGATAAAACACTTTCTCCCATCCTGGCTGTCTCTAATACAATAGTAATAGATTGTGGAGTAAAGGGTTAACTACACCCTTACTCTAAGAAGAGCTACAAGGCACTGTGGCTCAGTGGTTAGCCAGCGACCTGGATTCAATTGCAGCCTCAGGCAATTGCCTATGTGCAATTTGCACATTCTCCCCGTGTCTGTGTGGGCTTCCTCCCAAAGTCCAAAGATGTGCAGGTTAGGTGGATTGACCATGTTAAATTGCCCGTAGTGTCCAGGGATTTGCAGGCGAGGTGGATTAGCCATAAGAAATACAGGGATAGGGTAGGAATGGTGGGATGCTCTTCAGAGGTTGATTGGACTCAATGGGCCAAATGACCTGTTTCCATACTGTAGGGATTCTATGATATGCATGTGCATAAGGAACTATGTCACAATAATGTCAGGTTATATGGACCTAAATGTCCTTTTGTGCCAATGCTTGTATATAGTTATATTTAATAAAGAGTATTATTGTTCACTAACGTTGGTGTGGATTATCTTCTATTGACAACCCTGACTTGACCTGATAAGGTAGTGCTAAGAGTGACCAGAGCCACAGAGACGGAGGCAAATGTTGAAGGAGCAGCTGAACACAAATCCGGTGGTAGAGTAATGCAATGGCTGAAAGGTGAGTCCAGCCCAGCGCAGAAGGGGGAGGAGATAAACCCAACAACAACTGGCAGCAGTAGGCCTTTGAGGTCAACCCAGTCACTGCACTGGTGTAGCAGCTGCCACAAACATCACCCCAGGAGGCAAAGTCTTTAACTTGGGTGAGCAATGAATTCCAACATGACCCACCCAAGAAACTATCAGAAAGCAGAGAGAAGGTGCAAAATCAAAAATGCACCGTGGTAGCTTCAGAGGAAGCATGCAGAAATACATTTTTTTTATCCTTAAACTGTTCAAAATAGCACTGGATTGTGGCTTTGGTTTAAATTTTCACTGTAGTTTACTGTATTATTCCCTGTAAAAATGCAAATGACAATAAATCATTCCATTCATTCAATTCAAAAAGGCACTGATCACCATGCTGAAAACCCCATGCAATGATGTGAAGAAAGATCTGCAGGAGGGAGAAGACCCTGTCCATGCACTGAACATTATCATTGTAGTGACAGAGGTCATCTTTCAACAGCAGATTGCTTAAAAATGGCCACATTCGAGAAATGGACAAAAACCTCTTTGAATAGCAGCCTCACACAGCCAATGATTCCTCTTGGGGATGGTGCAGACAATAACAAGCAATATTGAAGCTTTACCATCACTGTCAATTGCCATCACACATATTTTAAATTCGACACACGAGCTGGAGTCATTGTTCTGTCAGATGACTTTAATAGGCTGTGAAAAATGACCCTGCAATCTTCATCTGTCAAACATCAAGGCCCCGGAGGAATCAGCCTCTAAGTCAAAGGTCAGTGTCATGCAGCGTTAAGATGTAAAGGCAAAGAAACCAATTAAAGCACTGTAAATTATCCAAATCCAGCGACGTTCACTGAAAGCCTGCAAAGATCTCAACCTCATCTGTGAGGTGGAAGTGATCACCGGGCAGAAATTAGCAAATGAATTTAAACACCAATTCCCAAAGCTTTCTCGAGGCTTGGGGAAACTGAACACTGCATCACACTGAGGCAGATGTAAAAACCCATCTGCTTGTTTCACTTACGGAGGTCCCATACCCACTTCAACAAACAGAGTCTGAAACCATGGTCAAACTAGGCATTATGCTGCCTGTATTTTAACCAGTCACGAAGTCCTCTGCTACACTGCCCATTTATAAACTGAATTGATCCATCTGCATTTCGTAAATCCCTATGCAAATAGAATTTGCATTAACTTAATACAATTGAAGAAGGTAATAACACAACAACAAAGTACAGCAACATTCATATCCAATAGCATCTATAGATGAGAGCCTAGCTAAACTCGCAAATAGCACAATCTTCATTACCATGGACGTGAAACAGAGCTGCTGGAGACTTTCCTTAACTGAGGAGTTCAGGCTGCTAATCACCTTCACAATACCCTCTGGATGTTATAACTGCATGAACTGCCTGCCTTTTAGAATCACATCAGCACCCAAGATTTTCCAACAGAAAATGTCCAACATACTGGGAGGTTTAACATTCTGATCCATAAAACCATGATGACAGGGTAAGGAAAGTCTTGAGAAAGTTACCTAATTCTAAGTGTTAATTCTCAAAGCCATCATCCTGCATTTGGGCCATGTTATTCAGGCAACATGGATCCACAAAAGGTGGAAGCGATCAGGATGTTTCTGGTTGGCCCAGGAATATAACGAGAGGATGTAACAAAGTTAGATATAGGTAGATGAAGTGTGGGCAAAGATCTGACAATAAGAGCAAAATGTGGCAAAATTTGAAATAGTCTATGACAATTAAAAAAGAGGAATGTTATTTCAGATGATGAGAGATTGCAGAGGTCTGAGATAGAGAGAGATCTGAGTGTCCTAGTGCATGATTCACAAAAGGTTAGTGTGCAGGTACAGCCAAGTAATGAGGAAAGCTAATACCATGTTATAATTCATGGTGAGGATACATTCCTGAAGAAGGGCTTATGCCCGAAACGTCGATTCTCCTACTCCTTGGATGCTGCCTGACCTGCTGCGCTTTTCCAGCAACACATTTTTCAGCTCTGATCTCCAGCATCTGCAGTCCTCACTTTCTCCTCCATGGTGAGGAGACAGTCTAGGTTTGTACCTGCTGGAGTTCAGAAGAGTGAGCAGCAACCTGTTTGAAACATGCAACATTCCTGAGGGGTCTTGGTAATGTGGAATGTGGAGATGATGTTGCCTCTTATGGGAGAATCCAGAACTCAGGGACATTGTTTAAAAATAAGAGATCAACTTTTTAAGGAACCTCTTTCTCACAGAATTCTCTTCGTGAAAAGGCAGGAGAATCAGAGTCCTTGAATATTTTTAAGGCAGTGTTAGGTGAAAGGTTATCAAAGGAACATGGATTTGAGGTCACAATCAGTTTGGTCATGTTCCTATTAAACGGTGGAGCAGGCTTGAAGGCCTGAATGCTTATTCTCTGCTCCATTTACAAAATTCCAACTGTTTATGGGAATGTGAATCAGGTGAGAAAATTTTTCTCCCACTTAATGAATATTGAAGGCAACTCTTGAAGCAAGACTAGGCATGGTACTGAAGTGAGCACTAACAGCACTCATCCAATCAAATCAAAGACATGAACATTTTACTCCAGATTCTCACATGTTCTGATCCTGACCTGCCCACTGATAATACCACCACATGTACCATCCATACATTGGGTCCTCACACATTCCTCATCTTCCTGTTGCTGATCACAGAATGGCCCAGTCTACGGGATGTGACCACCCCTGGGGGTAAAGTGTCCAGGTCACCTTCCTTTTCCTGAATGTGGTGCAATGTCAGCAGCTCAGTTTCTAGCTCCTCATCTCAGATCGAAATTCCTCAAGCCGCAAATCTTTTTTTATGTTCGCTACCTCGGTATCCAACAAATTCCACATATTACTGCAGCAACACATCACCATCACAAACACATTTGATTTCATGTATAAAACAATTACTCTGGATTCCCCATTCTTCACACTTTCCTGTAATGATACTTCATTTTACTTAATAAAATCCCAGGGTAAATCTTACACTTAATCAGTTATTTTTAAAAAGAGTGGAGGGAAACAGTGGAGACCCTAGCACAAACTGAAGACACCAGTTTTATTTAAACAGCTGAACTTTTTCACCAGTCCTATTCATCAGTCATCTGCTGTCCCCATCCTCACCTCACACTGTGAGTTCGTGACATCACTCCCCCACTGGACTCACTGCAGGTCAGCCTCTTCATCCACGCCTACATCTTCTTCCACTCACCTCTTACTCTGGAGAGTTTACCTCTTGCAGTAAGTCTTAGTTAAGGCATCTCTGTCCCCTTTTTCCCCCTGGTTATTGACCTTTCTGCTAAGGGAAAAGAAAAGTCTCCTTATTTACCCTGTTTATGCCTCTCTTTCATCTCTTCCCTCAAACTTCTCCACTCCAAAGGAAACTACTCCAGTCTATGTAGACTGCCTTCCTGAATCGCTCCAGTTCAGGCAACATCCTGGTGAATCTCCTCTGCATCTTCTCTCATGCAATTCCATCCTTCCTTTGGCGTGATGACCAGAACTGCACACAGTCTTCCAGCTGTGGCCTAACAGCTCTACCATAAACTTCCTGTTTTGTATTCAATGCCTTCACTATAAAAGCAAATATCCCATACACCTTAACCAGATTATCTACCTGTCTTGCTGTCTTTGTGGATCTCCAGGCATACACACTAAGGTCCCTCTGATCCTCTGTACCTCCTAGGGTCCAGTCGTTTTCCCTTGCCTTGTTAGTTCTCCCAAAATGCATCACCTCACATTTTTCAGGATTTTCCATTGCTCAGCCCATCTATGTCATCCTGCAGTCTAACTCTTTTCTTCTTGCTATTTACAACTATTTCTCGTCATCTGCAAACCTATTGATGATACATTCTACATTCATGTCTATAGCATTAATTCACACAGCAAACAGCAAAGGACCCAACACTAAACCCTGTGGCGAGGCACTGGACAGAGATTTTAATCACTGAAATGCCCTTTGACCATCACCCTCTGCTTCCTGGCACCATGCCAACTTTGGAGCCAATTTGCCAAATTGACATGGATCCCATAGGCTCTCTGCTTCTTAACCACTCAGCCATATAGATTACATCAACTGCACTACTGTCCTGTATACACCTAGTCGCTCATCAAAAGGTTCAATTAAATTTGTTTTATTGACTGAAGTCTTTCTGTCTTCAGTATTACTTTTTATGCATCAAATCATTAAAATGCCAGGCTTATTAACTCATAGTAGCCACTAACCCCTGTGCATCATCAGAAGTATCCTGAACTGTAATTGAGTTATTAGTGTGTGAGCAGTGAATAACAGTACAGATCAGTCTCAAATTGGCTTAACAAGACAAGTCCAGTTTTTGATTTGTTTCTTCAAAAGTAACATTATTTTACTGACTTCAAGTTATGTGCTTAAAAATGTGTTGCTGGAAAAGCACAGCAGGTCAGGCAGCATCAAAGGAGAAGGAGAATCGATGTTTCAGGCATAAGCCCTTCTTCAGGAATGAGGAGGGTGTGCCAAGCAGGTTAAGATAAAAGGTAGGGAGGAAGGACTTGGAGGATGGGCGTTGGGAATGCGATAGGTGGAAGGAGGTTAAGGTGAGGGTGATAGGCTGGAGAGGGGGTGGGTGCGGAGAGGTCAGGAAGAAGATTGCAGGTCAAGAAGGCGGTGCTGAATCTGAGGGTTGGGACTGAGAAAAGGTGGGGGGAGGGGAAATGAGGAAGCTGGAGAAATCTGGATTCATCCCTTGTGGTTGGAGGGTTCCTAGGCGGAAGATGAGTCGCTCTTCCTCCAGGCGTCATGTTGCCATGGTCTGGCGATGGAGGAGGCCAAGGACCTGCATGACCTTGGCGGAGTGGGAGGGGGAGTTAAAGTGTTCAGCCACGGGGCGGTTGGGTTGGTTGGTGCGGGTGTCCCAGAGGTGTTCTCTGAAATGTTCCGCAAGTAGGCGGACTGTCTCCCAAATATAGAGGAGGCCACATCGGGTGCAGCGGATGCAGTAAATGATGTGTGTGGAGGTGCAGGTGAATTTCTGATGGATATTGAAGGATCCCCTTGGGGCCTTGGAGGGAAGTGAGGGGGGAGGTGTGGACGCAAGTTTTGCATTTTTTGCGGGTTGCAGGGGAAGGTGCCGGGAGTTGAGGTTGGGTTGGTGGGGGGTGAGGATCTGACAAGGGAGTTGCGGACGGAGTGGTCTTTCCGGAACGCTGATAGGGGTGGGGAGGGAAATATATCCTTGGTGGTGGGGTCCATTTGGAGGTGGCGGAAATGACAAAGGATGATCCGATGTATCTGGAGGTTGGTGGGGTGGTAGGTGAGGACTAGTGGGGTTCTGTCCTGGTGGCGATTGGAGGGGCGGGGTTTAAAGGCGGAGGAGCGGGAAGTGGAGGAGATGCGGTGGAGAGCATCGTCAACCATGTCTGAGGGGAAATTGCGGTCTTTGAAGAAGGAGGCCATCTGGGTTGTTCGGTATTGGAATTGGTCCTCCTGGGAGCAGATGCGGGAAAAGTAGGTCTCACCTTCATCCCCCTATGCTCTCGGATTAACGAATTCAACACGCGGCGAGATGTCGAACAATTCTTCTGCCACCTTTGCCTCCGCGCCTACTTTTCCAACCAGGACTCCCGCCCACCCTCTGACGACCTCTTCTCCCGTCTCCAACACACCCCATCCACCTGGACACCCTGTGCTGACCTCTTACCCGCCCTCGACCTCGTCATAGCCAACTGCCGCCACGACATTGACCGAACTAATTTCTGCATACCTTGACACGGTCCTGTCCCCCTTAGTCCAAGAGCTCCCCACCCACGCCCTCCACCTCCTCCACGATTTTCGCTTCCCCGGCCCCCAACGCCTTATCTTCACCATGGACATCCTGTCCCTATACACCTCCATCCCCCATCATGAAAGTCTCAAAGCCCTCCACTTCTTCCTTTCCCACCGAACCAATCAGTACCGTTCCACTGACTGAACTGGTCCTCACTCTTAACAACTTCTCCTTCCAATCCTTCCACTTCCTCCAAACCAAAGGAGTAGCCATGGGCACCCGCATGGGCCCTAGCTATGCTTGTCTCTTCGTTGGATATGTGGAACAGTCCATCTTCCGCAGCTACACTGGCACCATCCCCCACCTTTTCCTCCGCTACATTGATGACTATATCGGCACTACCTCGTGCTCCCACGTGGATGTTGAACAGTTCATCCACTTTACTAACACCTTCCACCCCGACCTCAAATTTACCTGGACCGTCTCAGACTCCTCCCTCCCTTTCCTAGACCTCTCCATCTCTATCTCGGACGACTGACTCAACACGGACGTATACAATAAATCGACTGACTCCCACAGCTACCTAGATTACACCTCTTCCCACCCTGCCCCCTGTAAAAACGCCATCCCATATTCCCAATTCCTTCGCCTTCGCCGCATCTGCTCCCAGGAGGACCAATTCCAATACCGAACAACCCAGATGGCCTCCTTCTTCAAAGACCGCAATTTCCCCTCAGACGTGGTTGACGATGCTCTCCACCGCATCTCCTCCACTTCCCGCTCCTCCGCCCTTGAACCCCACCCCTACAATCGCCACCAGGACAGAACCCCACTAGTCCTCACCTACCACCCCACCAACCTCCAGATACATCGGATCATCCTTCGTCATTTCCGCCACCTCCAAACGGACCACACCACCAAGGATATATTTCCCTCCCCACCCCTATCAGCGTTCCGGAAAGACCACTCCGTCCGCAACTCCCTTGTCAGATCCTCACCCCCCCCCCCACCAACCCAACCTCAACTCCCGGCACCTTCCCCTGCAACCCGCAAAAAATGCAAAACTTGCACCGACAACTCCCCCCTCACTTCCTTCCAAGGCCCCAAGGGATCCTTCAATATCCATCAGAAATTCACCTGCACCTCCACACACATCGTTTACTGCATCCGCTGTACCCGATGTGGCCTCCTATACATTGGGGAGACAGGCCGCCTACTTGCGGAATGTTTCAGAGAACACCTCTGGGACACCCGCACCAACCAACCCAGACCCCCCGTGGCTGAACACTTTAACTCCCCCTCCCACTCCGCCAAGGTCATGCAGGTCCTTGGCCTCCTCCATCGCCAGACCATGGCAACACGACGCCTGGAGGAAGAGCGACTCATCTTCCGCCTAGGAACCCTCCAACCACAAGGGATGAATCCAGATTTCTCCAGCTTCCTCATTTCCCCTCCCCCCACCTTTTCTCAGTCCCAACCCTCAGATTCAGCACCGCCTTCTTGACCTGCAATCTTCTTCCCGACCTCTCTGCCCCCACCCCCACTCCGGCCTATCACCCTCACCTTAACCTCCTTCCACCTATCGCATTCCCAATGCCCCTCCCCCAAGTCCCTCCTCCCTACCTTTTATCTTAACCTGCTTGGCACACCCTCCTCATTCCTGAAGAAGGGCTAATGCCCGAAACGTCGATTCTCCTTCTCCTTTGATGTTGCCTGACCTGCTGCGCTTTTCCAGCAACACATTTTTAAGCTCTGATCCCCAGCATCTGCAGTCCTTACTTTCTCCTAACCAATTTATGTGGTCTCCTAATTAATTATTTCACAAAGCAATCATTTTTTTAAGATTATTGTTTTTATGACAGCTTCTTCCTCTTAGTTTATTGACTCCAGACCTTTGCCTGATATGATGGCATTGATGAGTATCACCTTAGAATATGTAATGTCAACAGTGATTATCTTTCATCCCAAATTATGCATCTAAGAAGATCAAAGTAACTACAATCATCAAATCTTGCTATACCATGATGTCTTCATAGTCACTGAGTCACAATCCTGGAATTCAGTCCCTAAAATCACTATGGATACCATCCAACAGGAAATAAATGCTGGCCCAGCCAGTGACACTTGCATTTCACACTGAATAAGTAAAAGATGGCCTATATAGAGTCACACAGAACGGCAATAGACCCTTCAGTCCAAACAGTCCATACATTTTAAGAGTTCCCTCTGAAATGGACCAATTGATATGCTGTAATTGAGAAAGAACCACTTGGATAACCTGGTGGTGCAAGACATTCATTCATTATGTCTTCGGCCTATTGGTTAAGATTGAAACTGCAAACAAGCCATTGATGACTTTATTGAATGCAAAGGAGATTGCGACTGGAATCCAGAGATTTTCATTGGAGCTGATGTGGTGTGACATGGTTATGGAATATGCCTGAAGGAAAGATCAGACTACTACTTACACATCAACTCCCAAAAAAGGAAGATATAACATTTGTTCAAGTAAGTGAGGCTTTTTTGGCTTAGCCATGTAGCATCTGCCATCCACACCAAATAAAATCTATAGGAATGACGTGAGATTCAAAAGTGTAATGAAGAAAATGTGCACGTTCGGCCTTTATTGTCGCCCAGAGTATGTCCTAGTAACCCTAACCCTGAGGTATTACTTTGAGCAGCACCGTCACTTCAGTATTACTGATGATCTTTTGGTCTATATTAGGAGGTTTTTGGTCTATATTAGGACATTTGGGCATTTTCCAGTGTGGGGCTGGAGGTAGTAATCTGTCTGGTAACCACGTTCACTTGTGGACATGGTCTGCAACTCCATCAGCTACACATAGGAGCAGAGAGCATCTGTTCTGCCCTTGCCTTTTCCAACCGAGTCATTGGCATTGATTTATTTAAATCTAAAGGCCACGATTTTTCTCATCCTGGTCAATCATTTATTTCCAATGGATTGAGGTCCAAAGCTCAATCAACACACATGGAAGTTATTTTAACCTCTTTGAAGACTCATACTCAAATGGCCACTTCACTTCTTCCTTTCTACATTATGAAACAGCTCCCTATTTTTGACAGGAAATCGTAGAATCAAAGAATCCCTACAGCATGAAAGTAGGCCGTTCAGCCCACTGAGTCCAATCCGACCTCCGAAGAGCATCCCACCCAGACCCATCCCCACACCCTGTCCCTGCAACCCAGCATTTCCTGTGGATAATCCACCTAACCTGCATCTCCAATTTATCACCCAGCTTGCTGATTACAGTGCTACCTGCGCAGAATTGTCTTATGGAACCTGGTCCAGAAGCCTATTTCCTGTTGTCAATGTTGACTTTTTCCTTACTGATGGAGTTCCAGTAATGTTCTTGTCTGCAGGTGAGCAGCCTCATACCGAAGCGAGTGTGGAATTGATACCACTATCTACTGAAAGTGACATTCTGCCTCAGAATGTAGCGGGGAAATCTTCATTTCCTCACCTCCAGATTGCTCTTTCTCCAGAGAATGTGCCACCATGGATGTGAAATAGAAAATTTCACTTTGTTGCCTTCTTTGTCAAAGAGTTGTGATAGGTTCGAAGAGCTGTTCAGATTCTAATTCACACCACAATCCTGATGACATGGGATTTGATGTGGACCATAGGATCATAAGCAGGCTATTCAGCCCAGTGAGTCCATTCTACTGTCCAGCAAGATCATGGCTAATCTGATAATCCTTAACTCCACTTTTTTATCTTTTCCTCATAAAGTTTGATTCCATTACTGATTAAAAGTCTGTCTATCTCATCCTTGAATATAAAAACTGTACAGATTCACAATCCTCTGAGAGAAGAAATTTCTCCTCATCTCTGTCTTAAGTATGTGACCCCTTATATTGAGAATATGCCCTGAGGTCCTGGACTCTCCCACAAGGGGAAACAGCCTTTCCAAATGCACCCTGTCAAGTCCCTGGCAAATTCTATATACTTCAATAAGGTCACATCTCATCCTTCTAAACCCCAATGAATATATGGCCAACAAACTCAACCATTCCTCATAATATAGTCCCTCTATGCTCAGGATCAGCTGAGAGAACCTTTTTTTTAGATCGCTTCCAATGCCAGTCTTTCTTTCCTTAGATAAGGCGATAAAATGGTTTGCAATTTTCCAGCTGTGGCCTGACCAGTGCCTTGTGTAGTTTTAGCAAAACTTCCCTATTTTTATATTCCATTCCCTTTGAAATAAAGGCCAGCGTTCCTTTTGCCTTTCCTATTACCCCCACTGTAAAAACGCAGGAAAGGAATATCATTTACTGTTGAACACCAAAACAAAGCCACTTGTCGTGGCATACATAGGCTAGTCCCAGATCAGGACAGACAGTTCTGCAGACCCAGTGACTGCTTTGTGAAGGCCTCAGATGATGATTCCAAGTGGGCAGGCCATTGCCTGTTACCAAGGAATTGCATACTTAATGAGGTCCGTAGAGAGATTAATGAGTGATTCCCCATGGGCCCTGTGGGCCTTTTTTGTGATCATCCCACCAGTCTTGACCATATACAAAACTGGTCCCTTTTTTATTTTAGGGATAACTCCCAGAATCCCCAGAGAGCCATCACCACAGTTCAGTGGACCCTATCTCCCCTAGTAATTTTTGACTTAGGAGAAACTTTGATTCCATTGTGTTCCTTGGAGACAGAACTCCTTTTTATGGCTTTTACCTTCTCTTTGACAGGGTATAATCCATCCTTGTTAATTCTGTACCTGAGGGACATTACATCTTTTACGTGGAACACACTTTTCCCTTTTTTAGCTGAATGCCAGCCTCGGAAAAATGCTGTGAAGGCCTCCTCCAAACTCACCACATGCTCCTTTTCAGGAGCCCCTGAGATTACAGTATCATCCAGATAGACTGGCAGCCTTAGAGGATGTTCTTAATTCAGCACAAGCTGAAGACACCCCAAATGACAAGTGAGTATTCTGAATACAGGCCTTTGTGAGCATTTATAGGGACATACTTCCTCTTTGACACCTCAAGCTCCAATTTAAGAAACGTATAGCTCATATTCAATTTAGAAAATATGTGACCCCAATCAGCTTTTCATACAAGTCTCCTATATGTGTCATAGGATATCTGTCTAATCAGGAAACGTTGTTGACTTTCAAGTCATAATCCCATGTAGATGGACAGAGTTGTCAGATTTCATAACTGAGGCTATTGACATGGCCCGTTCGGTAAATCATACTGGGCCAAGTTCTTCTAGATGTTCTAATTCTGCCTCAATTCTTTAATGTAGGACATCGGGGACCCATTGTGTCTTGAAGGAATTATGTTGGGCCTCTGGTTCAGAATAGATCTTAGCCCTGGTTCCTTTCATCTTCCCGAGGCCCTCTTGAAACACTTCAGGATACTGGCCAATGGCTTCATATAGATTGCCAGTACCCATTATAAAGATCTATTGCCAATCCAAATGGATTTTCTAAAGCCAGTCCCTTTGCACTGGCCCTTGCACCACCATTAAGCTGAGGCGGATTGAGCGTTGCCCATGTATAACTGAGGTTACAATGGTCCCAATACTATGCAAGGGCTCCCCAGAACATCTGGCCAATCTAGCTTTGATGCCTTGCAGGCTTAAAGACAGAATGCATCATCAGAGTTTCCTCAAGGTTTGCTCCCCAACAGTAAATACAGTGATACCTGTCTCTACCTTCATGTCTACAGTGAGGCCATTTACTGGGAGTTTTATCTTAATTAGGGCCAGTTTTGGAGCTGTGATGCAAGGTAGCTGTATCAATGCCTCATCCTCAGGCTAATTTATCTGCAAAGTCATGTCTCGTGATAGCTTTGCAGTTTGCCTGTTTCATTAACCTTGTCTGGGGTGAGTTCCAAGTGTGGCATGGATGTTCTTGCTCCTCACTGTGTTGTGGAGGAACTTCCCACTTCCAGTCCTGGAATGTTGGAACCTCTGACACCAATCACCATTCCTTGACAACAAACAGGTGCTGAGAGTATTATCCATTGAGGACTTAACTCTGCAGTATGGAGGCCAATCAAGGTTGAAGACAGTACTGTCTACAGACCCCTGAAACTCCTGAGCCTCTTTCTCCACATTTTGGTGGGAAAGGTCCAGTCCTTTGGCTTCAGTTCAGTCTGTAGCATCTTCTGGGTTGAAATATTAATAATTCCACAAATTAAGTGATCCCTGAACATTTCTCAAAGTGCTGATCTGTATTCACAGTGCTCCGCCAAGTTCCACAGTCTTATCAAGAATTCAGTAACTAGTTCCCCAGGAAGTCTATTTTATCTGTTAAACCTGTAACACTGCAATACAACAAATGGTTTGGGGTCACTTTGTCACTTTGTCAAACGGTTTTGACTCTGGAGTTGCTGGGTAGATTAAACTCTTTATGATGCTGAAAGTCAGGGTCCCACAAGTGGTAAAGAGATTGTCTTTTTGTCAGTGATCGTCTTCTGGCCAATATGCCTGAGAAACGTATCTCATTCTTTCAGCGTTCTGGAACCAATACTCCACAACTGCATCGTACGATTCCAGTTTCCCAAAGCGCAACATTTCCAATATTTCCCCATCGCTATCTTTTTAGTTTTGATTAAAGCCAAAACTGTGTGAATCTTTTCTTGAATCTTGTTGCCAATGTATATTGTTTATTGTTGAATATCAAAACTGAGTCACTACTCATGGCATGTAAAAGCTAATTCCAGCATGGGACAGATAGTTCCATTGATCTAACCCTGGGCCTGTTTTACAAAGGGTGGAATCTCAGATATGCAGGCCATTGCCTATTACCAAGCAAACACACATTCAATGAGTTCCACAGGGAGATTAATTGTCATAGAATTCCTACAGTGTGAAAGCAGGCCATTTGGCCCATCAGGTCCACACCGACCTTCCAAACAGCATCCCACCCAGACCCACCCTATCCCTGTAACCTTGTATTCCAAATGGCTGGACTACCTTACCTGCACGTCCCAGGACACTATGGGACAACTTAGCATGGCCAATCCATCTAACCTGCATATGTTTGGACTGTGGGAAGAAACTGGAACACCCAGAGGAAACCCACGCAGACATAGGGTGGGGGCATTGTGCAAACATCACACAGTCAGTTGCCTGAGACTGGAATTGAACCTGGCTCCCTGGTGCTGTGAGGTCCACTGAGCCACAGTGCTGCCCCATAGTGATTCCTTGTATGGCTCAAACGGATTATCATATCCACTTCATTTCGGCATTTTAGTAAAATAACCAGCAAATTTGTCAGGCTGATTCTGCTTGAACATATTTTGTATTTATAAATGCTCTGTTATTACATCCTTTATAATAGACGCTAATGTTTTCCAATATCAGAAACAAAGTTAACTGGCCTATTTTCACCTGGGTTTTTTTTTATGTCTCTTTCCCTTTTGAAACTAAATAGTTTACATTTGCAATTTCCCAATCCTCTATGACTTCGCCAGAATCCATGGATTCTGAGAAGATTACTACCAGTATATCCACTATCTTTATAGCCACTTCCTTTTATAGCCTGGGATGCATCCCAGCAGGTCTAGGGGACTTATCATTGTTTAGCCCCATTAGTTACCCTAGGACTTTTCCCTAGTGATAGTTATTATGTTAATTTTTTCTCCTCCTTGTACGCCTTGATTATTTAACATTTTTAGAATGCTATCTTCTACTGCAAAGACTGATGCAATGAATTTATTCAATTCCTCATTTCCCAGTACACCATTGTTTTTTTCCTTAGCCTCATTCTCTAAGAGGCTTATATTCAATTTGGCCTCTGCCTTCTTTAAATATGATAGAAGCTCTTGTTGTCTGTATTGATATGATTTGTTGGTTTACCTTCAAAGTTTATCTTCTCCCTCTCTATTATTTTTTGGTTGTCTTTTGTTTATTTGAAACCTTTCCCAGTACTCTGACCTATTGTAACCAACATTGCCTCTAAGCTCTTCTAAACTCCAATGTTTGTTGCATGTCAATTGGCGGTGGCACGATGATCGTGGCATTGACTGCAGGTTCCGGAAATCATCGTCAAGAATACACCTCAGAGGCTTGAGCAGTTGGTAAGAAAATTAGAAGCTGTTTTCCCACTAATCTTTTGCCATATTGTATTTTTTTCTTGCAATTCAGTGCTATCTTTAACTTCCCTTGTTAACCATGTTTGATTTATCCTCTTCCTCGAATCCTTCAAGCTCACCGGGATATATCTTTGCTCTGAGCCATGAGCTATCTGCCACTTTTCCTCAATCTTCTTTCCCAGTGAAATCCAACCAGCTCTGCCCTTCTTCCTTTATTTAAGGTTAGCAGAGTTGTTCCTGACCCACATTCCTCCCTCTCAAACTGAATGCTAAATTCTACCAAAATATTAAAGGAAATGATATAAGAGAAAACTGCTGATGAGAATATTTGGAGATTAATTTTAATTATGCAAAATGAAAGGGAGCCCCAGGTATCAGGGCCTCCAACATAGGAACAATATGCACTTTGAACCTCCTCTTCCTCCTTTCTCTTTAGATGCAATTTATTGTTCCGGTTACAAACGTTTTAAAAAGCCTCACTGTTGGCTGCAGCCTTACTAGTGATACACAATCTAGCCCACTTTGAATGCATTCCAAGCAGAATCTGAGTTGTGTTACTTCTAAGAGCTAATTTCTGCTGTTCTAGCTGCCACATTCTCTCCCTTTACTGCTCAAAGCAGCTAACATGTTCTGCCCATCATCAGTTGTTAGTTGAAGTTTACAGAAATGTATTAATTAATTGCAATGTGGGCTCACCATGATTGTATGCTCATGTTTGGTGGGGCAGGTGGGGTTGGGTTATCAATTAGCAGCAATGGCTTGTTGACAAAGCTTTCTTACATCTCATGTATCTGGGGCAGCTGCACTAATCCACTCCTATTATCTCCATACACTGAGTCCAGATTATAGCTTTAGGTCTTTGTATAAATAACCATGAGGGTTAGAGGTTGCACTCTGTCTGCGTAAGTCACTGAAGTATTTGAAAATGTTTTATGCATTTGCTATTTCTGGTAGCAATATAAAATACATGAAAATGACTGTATGTAATTTGCTTTACACCAGGCGACTATGTATAAAGCATTGCATTCTGTGATTTACGTCATAAGGGACACAAATAACTACTAAATCCCCTATTTTCCCCAAATCACTGACATGTGGTGTGCTCTATCTCACTCCCCTTGATCAGGGATTTACCGACAAATTTTAAAAATAAGCGCATCATCAGTTCATTATAATCTGTTTACAGTTTTCGCTCTGAATGCGAGTACATTCCAGTATCATTTAGAAATGGTTTGAGTGTGCTTTGAATGCAATTGAATATACACAAGGTTACTGGGTTGCCTGTTTGCCTGGCTGCACTTTGCTGGAAATGTTTCTGACTGAAAATTCTTAGAATTCCTTGTGTGGTAATAATTGTCTTGTGGATCTTGCTGTGCAGAAATTGACTGTTATGTATTTCCAGTGACTACGTTTTAAAAATACTTCATAATTGTCAAGTGCTTTAAGCGCCACTTGGGATTTGAGCACCATCCTTTGGAGGAGATTGTTTCAACCAAGGCACTGGAGAGAATCCTCTTGAAACTTCAAGGGTTTTCCCTGCTGGATGGCAAGCCAGTGAGCAGCCTGTGCTGCCTTTCGTCGGGGTGAATTATAAGACCATCGTGCAGCAGTGAGGCCCAATGGGTCTTCCCCAGGAAATAAGACTCCAGGGGCAGCAGCCTCACTCATTGAGAGCTGCTGGCCTTGCTGTCGACCAATCAGCCCCTCGTGTTCAGCAGCGCCCAGGAAGTAATATGGTAGGAGGTGGTATTGGCAGGGAGATGGGGTATTAGGTTTGGAAGCAAAGGAAATAGATAGGTTCTCGTTGGGATTCACACTTCCCCCATCACAAATGTCGAGCAAAGATTATCTTTGATCAAGGGATTACCCCATCAAACCTTGCACCCTGATGATATGAAACATGCTCCATTCATTTTTCTTTAGGAGCTATTAGTGTTGACAATTGAATTCTTCCCACTTTTAGCATCCTGTATCACCATTCAGCATTTCCATATTATTAAGCCAATGCAGTTTCACCACTGCACCAGAGGCAAACACAGCATCATTGAGTGTGAATCATCTCTTCATGTCATACCCATTATATCTGGGGTAGTTAACTGAATGTGTTTGAGCTGTATCCATACACTGAGGCTCATTATATCATGGGAGTTAACTAATGCATGTTTAATAGGAGACAGTCACAGCATGGCTAGATGTTAAATAAAGCTTTCTCAACCCTGCACCATAATGTGCCCTAGCCTGAAAACAGAAACCCCATTGCAGCCATGCCACACACTACCATATCATGCTGAGTTTCTTTGAGAGCGATCGCCAATTAATTCCAGTCTTACTTATCAGGCATTAGTGTCAAGTCTGGTTTCCGTTGTCAGATACACAAGCAGTTTGCTCACCTTGATGTCTACTGATTACACTGCAGCTACATTGTAATATGAAAGCGTGCATTAATAATAAACCAGGGGAGATGACAAAGAATTTGTTTCTTTGCAATTACTGTCACTTCATATTTTGTTCTTTTTTTGGCGATTTAGTCACATGAGAATTCAGTACCTGTTGTCAACTGCCTGAAGAATTTATATGAAGTGAAGGTATAAAGTAACCAGCTGGAGAGGGGTTTTTTTTTCATTCTTTGATTGCCCTTTATATAAAGTGTTTAATCTCTTTCATTCATTGTCATCACATACCACAGGACTGATCCAGTCATTCCATGTAGCTAATTCCCTCGGTGTCAATTTCACCCCAGTTCTGTCACAGGGTGGATCTGAATACAAAACAATGGCACATACACTAGATTTGATTTATACCAAGCTATGTTCTTCATATTCTGGACGTGGACCAACACAGGAGTATTTATGAGGAGCTATTACAATTTGAACTGGACAGGTGAACTAGCAGAGGAGACCATTCAGCTAATGTCTGCTGGCTGTTTGTCAGAGCAATACAAAATGGATCCTATCCTATTTACTGCTCTTCATTTCCCTCTGGTTCAAAGTATTTACCCACTCTCACCTAAGGAGATGTATTCTGTTTCTGATTCAACCACAGACAAAGCATTCCATGACTGTAAAAATTTGAGCGTAGTTAACAATCTGCCCCATTGTGCTCCTTTGTCTCTTTGGAAGCAATGTGTAAAACATCTGCCCTAGATATGAGTCAAAGGATATAAGGTTTTACATCACGCAGCATGACGTGCAATATCAGAGGTATTGCAGGAGGCTCCCAAGCACTGAGGATGTCACCTAGACAGGGAACAAAACGTCAGCAACACAAATTCCCAGCTCGGCGAACAGAACCACAACATCACAGGTATGTATAGTGAATTAGGAAGTTACATTTGTTTTCTGATGTTATATTCCACGATTTAGGCATTGTTTTGTGTCTGAAAAGTAAAATACACCACATTTCACTACAGTGTACAACCCCCTGAGCATTCTTTTTGGAAGAAGACTATTAAAGACATCTTCGAGAGAGCGTGGCACCATGTTTTCTGCTGACGTTAACACTGGACCAATCAGACCCCAGATTGAAAGTCCCTTGATAGACCCTAACATTGTTTTATTTTAAACTGTAGGGATCAGTTACTGAACACATTCACAAAAGGATATTTGCCGTTAACACAAACATTTATTAAATGAAGAAAGCATGAGCTATATTACACTAGACAAAAAAAAGGTTGGAAAGAATACACTACAAAGGATTCACATTTATTTTTCCTTATATCGCAGCAACATTCTAACAAATACCAGCAAGGAATTGCACACAAGATCTTCACATCAAGACTGCTTGATCAGGCTGGCAAAGCTGCAACTGGCTTCTCTGCAGCAAGTTTCTGCACCTTCACCCAATGTTTTTTCTTCAGCTTGATCTCTACAACAAGCTGAAAACAAATGCATTTTCAAATCAGAGCAAACTCATAAGTTTCCCGCATTTAATTTCCGGTGATCTTGCAGGACTCCACTTCTGATTGATTCCATTCAGTACTATTCTATATCTTTGTGTGTCTCAGAACCTTGCAATAGCACAATTTGTCTCCCGTTTTTTAAAATGCACTAAACAACTAAGCCCACCTATACTGTCATCAATTCAAAGTTTGTAAAACCTCTTAAAAATGCATGTAAACACACTTCCAGACATCTTGGTACTAACCTCACAAAACACCTCTCGAAATGAATCTAAAATCATTTGTCCCCCTTTTTGATACAAAAAAAAAGTTAAATTTGAAATTACACACTGTTCATAGCAATGGCACAAACAAAAGAACTTCCCATGTTCACCATGTTTGGTTTATCCTCTGAACGAGGCCTGAACGAGGGAGTCGTGGAGGGAATAGTCCCTGTCAAAGACAGATAGGGGTGGGGAGGGAGATAAAATTTTGGTGATGAGTGTCAGACTGCAGGTGGCAGAAGTGTTGGAGAATGATGTGTTGGACTTGGAGGTGAGTGGGGTGGAATGTGAGGACCAGGGGTCTCTATTCTTGTTGTGGTTGGATCCGAGCTATGCTTGCCTCTTCATAGGGTCTGTGAAACAGTCCCTGATCCACAGCTACACCAGCATCATCCCCCACCTTTTCCTCCGCTACATCAATGACTGTGTTGGCACCACCTTGTGATCCCAAATGGAGCTCGAACAGTTCATCCACTTCACCCACAAGTTCCACCCTGACCTCAAATTCGCTTGGACCATCTCTGAGACCTCTCTCCCCTTCTTGGACCTCTCCGGCAACCAACGCAGCACCAACATCTATCCAAATCCAACGCCTCCCACAGCTACCTTAATTACACCTCCTCCCACCCACCCACCCACCTGCAAAAACATGATCCCATACACCATTCCTCTGCCTCTGCCGTATCTGCTCCCAGGATGAGCAATTCCACTCCAGGACATCCCAGATGGGATCCCTAAAGGACCGCAATTTTCGTTTGCGCATGATCAACAATGCCCTCAACTGTATCTCCTCCATTTCCTGCAACTCTGCCCTCAGACAAACACCCCCAAACCACAACAAGGATAGCATCCCCGTACTCTTCACATTCCACACTAACTAATCTCCAAGTCTAACGCATTGTCGTCTGCCACTTCCTGCAGTCTGACCACACCACCAAAATGATATTTCTCTCTCCATCCCTACCCATGTTTCGCAGGAACCATTCCCTCCACGACTGATTTATTAGGTAAACCACACACCTCCCCCCCACCAACCTCTCCTACACACCCAGAACCTTCCCCAATGGCCACAGGAGGTGCAAAACCTGCCGCCACATCTCCCCCCTCACTCCATCCAAGGTCCCAAAAAATCCTTCCAAGTCTGGCGGAGATTCACCTGCATTTCCTCTAACCTGATTTATTGCATTCTTTGCTCCTGATGTGGCCTCCTCTACATTGGAGAGACTGAGCAAACTCGGGAACCGGTTCAGGGAACATCTATGGTCTGTACGCTCCAACCCAACCTTCCGGTTGCCATCCATTTCAACACCCACTCCCACTCCACATGTCCATCCTGTGCCTCCTCCACCGTCATCATAAGGCCCCACACAAATTGGAGGAAGAACACCTCATCTTCCACCCTGGGAGCTTACAACCATACGGCCTTCAAATGGAATTCACCAGCTGCCAAATCTCCCCACAACCGCGCCCCCACCTCATCCCAGGTCCAGCACTACCGCAATCTTAATCCGACCCTACCTGTCCATCTTCCTTCCCACCTATCCACTCTACCCGTCCCACTGACCAATTACAGCCACCTACCTGTATCCATCTATCACTATCCCACCCACCTTTCCCCCAGCCACGTCCTGCTCCCTCTATTTATTTTGCAGCTACCTTCCCTCCCCTCCCCAGTCCTGATGAAAGGTTCCAATCTGAAATGTCGATTCCCCTGCTCCTCTGATGCTGCTTGACCTGCTGTGCTTTATCCAGCTCTACTCTTTGTCCACTTATCCTCTTCCTACAAACCGCTATCCTCACTGGAATATATCTTTGCCTTGAGCTTTGACTATTTTCAGTTCTTCAGCTTTGAGCATCACTCTTAAGTCACACATAAGGGACTTGGAAAATATAATAGAAGTGTGTGAAAGGTATTTGTTTCAATTCACCATGGGACAGAAAATCAAGAGGAAAGTTAAAAAGACAAAAATCATAGTCTCTTTCCAAGGGCTCTCCACAGCAAACCAGTGCAGGGGGACCTCCATGTGGTCTGATCACTGACTGCTGCCATGTTCCACTCTGCACCAGCTGCTGGTCACTGGTGACCCTGCTCCAGGCTACTGTTCACTGGCATCCTCACTCCAGGCCTGCCTGTTGCTGGCATCTCCGGTCTGGGCCACTTACCGCCAACACTGCCTTGGAGGCCGGGCTGGGTGTCCAAGGCCGAAGAGAGGGGAAGAAAAGAGGGGGAAAAAAAAAGAAAAAAGAACCGGTGGAGTGGATGAACTCCGCTCTCATCTTAATTGGTTAAGGGAAAAAAGGCATAAAGAAATGGTGATCACCTTTTGCTTTTCCAGTGTTATGGAGGGGAGGATGTAGTATTATTGCCCAGGGAGTTGGCACTAGCATCACTGCTGTTTTGATATTTATCAACGGCCTGGATTTATATTTTTAGAGCATAATTTGAAAATCTGAAGCTGACGTGGAATTCAGAAATGTGGTAGAACAGTGAGGATTACTAGAAGACACGCTGATTAAATTGACATTCAAATGGCAGATGTAATTAAATGGAGGGAAATGTGGAACAATGCATTTTGATTGAGGAAATGAGGAGAGTTAGTGTAAACTATATACAGTAGTACAACTTTATAAGGGATGCAGTAACAGAAATCTGGTAGCAGGCATTGAAAATAAAAGCAGGGAGGTTATGCTAACCTTTATAAAACACTGGTTCAGCTGTAATTGTAGAATTATGTCCACTTATTTTTATATCTTAATTCTTTTGAGCTAAAACCTCTTGGCCCTTTCAATTATTTTTCTTACCTGTGTACCAACTTTTAAAAATTTGCATACAATGATACCTAAATCCCATGCTTTCATCCGATTTTCACTGGAATATATGGCTGTGAGCGCATTAGGAAAGATTTTGGAGAGAGTGAAAAGCTAGGATTTGCTAGAACAGTGCCAGTGATTTTTATTTATACACTTGTGGAAGCATGAGCATTGTCTGTTCCTAATTGCCGTTGAGATACAGTTATTTGGAGAGGATTGAGAAGCTGAACTTGTTTTTCTTAGAACACAGAATGTTAAGGGGATATTTAATACATTAAATCAAGGTAACAGTTCAGAAACAGGCCTGTGCTAATGTTTATGCTGCAAATATGCCTCTTAGCACATCTAGGCCAAGGTTCAAGCCTATCCTGGGCCAATATATCTTTCCTGCTGTGCCAGAACTGAACACTGTGGTCTCACAATAGCTCTGGAAGCTGGATGCAAAACTTCCTTGATTTTACATTCCAACTCCTTTGAGCTAAAACCTAGCAGCCTTTTCAATTATTTTTCTTGCCTGTGCAGCAACTTTAAAACATTTGCATATAATGACACCTAAATCCTATGTTTTCAACGGATTTGCACCAGAATGTACAGATTTGTCATTGTTAGATCTAGAGTGCATGCCCACACACTTCCCCACATTGAACTCCATCTGTCATAGTTTTGACCCCTGAATCTTCTCATCTACACAGCCCACTGTGTGTTCTACCTTAGTATCATTGTAATCATCTGAGAGTCTTATGTAAGTTCCTGGAAATATCAGTTGTCACATCCCATCAAATAGAGAATGAGGAGGCTTTTGAGTAGAAATCAAGAAGGAAGCAATGATGTTAGACACAAACAGGCTGAATAGGCTGAAGCGTCGGAGGCTATGGTGACCTTATAGAGGCTTATAAAATCATCAGGGGTAAGGAGAGGGTAAATAGACAAGGCCATTCTCCTAGGGTGGTGAAATCCAAATCTAGAGGGCATAGGTTTAAGATGAGAGGGGAAAAATTTAAAAAGGACCTGAGGGGTAACTTTTTCACACAGAGGGGGTATGTGAGTAGAACAAGCTGCCAGAGGAAGTGGTGGAGGCCAGTACAATTACAACATTTAACAGGCATCTGTATGGGTACATGAATAAGAAGGGTTCAGAGGGATATGGGCCAAGTGCTGGCAAAAGGGTCTAGGTCAGATTGGGAAGTCTAGTCAGCGCGGATGCATTGGGCCGAAGGGTCTGCTTTTGTGCTGTGTGACTATGACTCTATAACTGCTAGCTGGACCTGTAACCTCTGTCCCAGATCAGTCTGGTCTTGTTTGAGCCATAAATGCAAAGCAACAAAAAAACATTTTGAGTGAAGCTGAATAGATGCTGCTCAATATCAGACAAATAGTGTACTGGAAAAACAAGGCTCACACAATTTTGGTCAAATCTGGTCAGTATCAACTGGTCATCATTAAAAGCTTTCATCAACAGTTTCTGACCATCCAAACTCCCCTTCATTGTTGATTGCCTGCTGTGAAGCTCTCTCAGAAACCTGCTTTCCATTTCCTCACAATTATTTTGCTAAAGGTCTCAGCAAAATTAGACCAATTTCATCTTCAAAAAGGCACACCTGGAAACAGCCATGAAAAAGAAATGGGTTGCAGCTTGATCTATTTGGTTTTGAAAGGTCAAGGAATGGTCAGATAAGGGTATTTACATTATTAAAAGGTCTTGATAAGGTCAATACAGAGAAAATTTTGATCTTCACTGTGAGTATCAATAACATAGAGGTATAATCTTAAAATTAACTAAAGAATATTCAGGAGCCAAATTGGGGTTACATTTTTCAAATCAGCAGTGATAGAAATCTGGAAATCTACATATCACAAAAACTGGTATTTAGTTGATAGGATTTAATTAGCTAAATGTATGGTGAGTATTGAGAAGATTTGTAACTCAGGTTGAGGTTCTGGATGTTGGTTTGCTCACTGAGCTGGAAGGTTCATTTCCAGACATTTTGTCACCATACTAGGTAACATCTTCAGTGAGCCTCCGGACCAAGCACTACTGATGATTCCTGCTTTCTATTTATATGTTTTGGTTTCTTTGGGTTGGTGATGTCATTTCCTGTAATGATATTATTTCCTATGGTGATGTCATTTCCTGTTCTTTTTCTCAGGGGATGGTAAATGGGGTCCAAGTCAAAGTGTTTGTTGATAGAGTTCTGGTTGGAATGTCATGCTTCTAGGAATTCTTGTGCATGTCTCTGTTTGGCTTGTCCTACGATGGATGTGTTGTCCCAGTCGAAGTGGTATCCTTCCTTATCTGTATGTAAGGACAAATAGACAGAAAACTAGCCACCAGGATACATGAACATCAACTAGCCACAAAATGACATGACCTTCTCTCACTAGTATCCTTACATACAGATAAAGAAAGATACACATGGTGAGATTCAAATCCAGGTCTCCAAAACATTATCTAGATCTCTGAATTAACAGTCCAGCAATAATACCACCAGACCATCACTGCCCCCAACTGAAAGTTAAATTGAATGCTCAGGCTGGCAAAATATGTAACAATCTAAGATAACTTGGAAAAAGATGATTACTCATTAGCTTGCCAGTACTTCCAGTCAGCAAAATGTTCAATAAGTTTGTAATGAACTTGAATCTCAGAGGTTTACATAATTTCAGTTTTCACACTGCAAGAAAGCTCAAAACAAATCATATCAAAAGGTGTGCAGAAATTGACCATTATTTAAATACAGGGGTAAAAATTCTTTGTATTAGCTGGTAGTGGAATGATCTGGTATGAAATGGTATGACTTGCCTGTACTGCATATAAAACAAAACTTTTCACTCTACCTAGGTACATGTGACAATAATAAGTCAAATCAAAATCAAAGATCTGAGAAAAAAAATCAGCTAGTACAAACTAGTGAGGATCCAAATCTCTTATTAAGTGACATCCAGAGGTAAAGCAACCGTGTTTAATTTTGTGTGTTTAATGCAAGAGTATCTTCTGCCTGATTAATTTTATTGAGCTGCCAGTTCTGCCATTCACCCTTTCAGCCTAGTATCCTCATTGCTAATAAAATCATTGCATCCTTGGATCTGGAGAAAGTAGCTACAGAGATTGGTGGAACCAATATAAGGTTACAGCACAGAAGGAAGTCTCTTCCTTTGGGTTGGCCCTTTCCTGGAACAATTCAAAACTAATAGTTCCACTCTGTCTTCTCCCAGTAGCCCTGCAAAAGGATTTTTACATAGTAAATGAACATTTGAGGGGAAAAGTCAGCCAACAGAATGAGAACAGACAAAAGGAAAGCTAGAGAAAAGTTAGAAAGGGGAGAAGTATATAGTGCATTCATATTCTTATATACTCCATGTCCTCCAGGTGGCTGTCTTGTATTGAGTAGGTTCTGTTCTGAATCTTCTGATGAAATGTTCTAATGATTAAAAAAACTACTAATTAAATAACTAATTAAATTCTAAATAACTAAATCCCATGTCAAATAAAACTGTTTCATATTGAACATGCAGCGTTTGCCTTGTTTCTGGATTTTCTTTTATTTAAACTTTTTTCAACTGTTCATCTTTTGTATTACTTTTCTTCCATTTACCCCTCTTAAACTCTTGATGTACCCCCTCAGTCTTACTGTTTCAAAGTGTTGCATTCTCCAGATCTACAGGAGAATGATCCTAGTGAGTCAATGCCTCTTCTTTCATTTGGAGTGGAAGACATGGCAATAACAGCCAAACATCATGATAGGAAACTGATTGGGAAATTCCGGGGCTGCCTCATCTGTAACAAACACAGAAATTGCTGGAGAAACTCAGCAGGTCTGGCAGAATCTATGGGGAGGAAACAATAAATATTTTGCATCCCTTCTTTAGGACACTTCACCTGTGTTGTGCATACCATTTTAACCATTCACTTTATTGTCAATCTCTGTCAAGTCAATAACACTTCTTGTGTGATTAATTTAACATGAAGTAGTAACTTCAAACCAAAAGTACCATTCATTCACTGAAAATAAAACAGATTGGAAAATCTGCATGTCAAAGTCTCAGCCTCCCTGTCCTTTAGTGAATCTCCAAAGTATTCCGGAACTGCTGGGTGTTCTGATAGTGTTTAATATGCATTGATACATTGATGGTGCATTGTACAGCAGGAGACTTTTCTGCCACTGCAGATTGTCACTGTATTGGCTGGTAGATTGGTGACTGTATGAACACAGTTAATGCAATTCAAAGCAACTTATTGTTGTGGAGTTGGTGGGAGGGTATTATGGCAAGCAGTCAACTGGAAAGTTTGCTAATTGTTTTGAAAAGCTTCTGAAAATACCATTAGCACAGTGGAGGATCATTATCTTCAATTTGAGAAGAATAGGGACATGTGGTTTGTGTGTAAGTGCAGTAATCTTAATAAGCAATCAAACCGCACTTGCTTACTCAATTGCACAATTTCTAAAATAATGTTTCCTTCCAAAAAGACAAGTACTTGGAAATTAGTAATGAAGAATCTCATTTCCTAGGAGGCACAATTGTCCCCAAAGATTATCAGCTATTTTCAAGTCAAGAAGAAATGTAAGATTCACCCCCTAAAAGCAGCAAGTGCTCAGCAGGTTAATCAGCATCATCTGAGAGTTTGGGATGTAAATCTTCATCAGCAGCAGGACAGTGATGCAGGAGGAGCATATGGCTGGGCACATCTGGTGCATCTTATTGCGAAGAAGCTTTATATTGAATATCTCTTGGATAATTTTAGTTTTGAAGGATTGTGGAAACATTTTTTCCAAGTTTTATGGAAATACCTGAAATGACTTCTTTAGAAGAGGTTATTGAAAGGCCACATTGGAGGTTATTTTTTAAGTCTTCCTGGAAGTCACATGACTGGTGATAGCTGCTTGCCTTGCTGCAGACAACCAGGCCAGGCAGTATCAGGCAGCTGGCTTAGTTTTCAACAGTAATTGGATGAACAGTGCTTTGATATCTGGACTTTAGTTGGGGTTTAGAACCCAGTGAGGAAAGGCTGTCCAGCTCATCTCTCATGGGCCAATGGGCTGAGGAGTGGCAGATAGAGTTTAATTTAGATAAATGCGAGGTTAGAAAGGCAAATCAGGACAGGACTTAATATTAAGGTCCGAGGGAATATTGCTGAACAAAGAGACCTTAGAGTGCAGGTTCATAGTTCCTTGAAAGTGGAGTTGCAGGTAGATATGATAGTGAAGGAAGGCCTTTGGTATGCTTTCCTTTATTGGTCAGAGTATTGAGTACAGGAGTTGGGAGGTCATGTTGCAACTGTACAGGACATTGGTTAGGCCACTATTGGAATACTGGGTGCAGTTCTGGTCTCCCTGCTATAGGAGGGATGTTGTGAAACTTGACAGGGTTCAGAAAAGATTTACAAGGACGTTGCCAGGGTTGGAGGATTTGAGCTATGGGGAGAGGCTGAACAGGCTGGGGCTGTTTTCCCTGGAGCGTCAGAGGCTGAGGGGTGACCTTATAGAGGTTTATAAAATCATGAGAGACATGGATAGGGTAAATAGCCAAGGTCTTTTCCCTGGGGTGGGGAAGTCCAAAACTTAGGCTTAGGTTTAGGGTGAGAGGGGTAAGATTTAAAAGAAATCTAAAGAGCAATATTTTTCACGGAGAGAGTGGTTTGTGTATGGAATGAGCTCCCAGAGGAAGTAGTGGAGGCTGGTACAATTACAACATTTAAAAGGCATCTGGATGGGTATATGAATAGGAAGGGTTTGGAGGGTTATGGGGCAAATGCTAGAAAATTGAGTTAGATTAATTTAGGATATCTGGTCGGCAAGGACGGGTTGGGCTGAAGGGTCTGTTTCCATGCTGTACATCTCGATGACTCTCACATTTATGAAAAGAAACCCCTTTCTGAGTTCAGGGTGAAACCTGTGTTCTTCTAAAAAGGTGATTGGAGGAACTTCCCAATATTTTGTCTTGACCAAGTTGTTTTTGAACAACTCCAGAGATATCCATGCCTGAATAGTGACTTGACAATATAAGACCATAAGATCGTACGATTCAAGAACAGAATTATGCCATTCAGTTCACTGAGTTTGCTCTGCCATTAGATCTTGGCTCATATGTTTCTTAACCTCATTATCCTGCCTTCTCCCCCCCACCACAGTAACCTTGGATTTCCTTACCAATCAAGAACCTATCTATCTCTATCTTAAATATACTCAATAACTTGGCCTCCACAGCCTTCTGTGGCATTGGATTGCTTTGATTAACCACCCTCAGGCTGAAGAATTCTTCCATATCTCAGTTCTAAAGTGTCATCCCTTCACTCTGAGGCTGTGCACTCAGATCCTAATCTCTCCTACACGAGGAAACATCTTCTCCACATCCACTCTATCCAGGCCTCTCTGTATTCTGTAGGTTTTAATGAGATATCCGCCCAATCATCTCCACTCAACTGAGTACAGACCCAGAATCCTCAACCACTCCTCACATGACAAGCACTTCATCCCCAGGATCATTCTTGTAAACGTTCTCTGGACCCCCTCCACACATCCTTCCTTGGACACAAGGCCCAAAACTGCTCACAATTTTCTACATTACAGTCCAACAGGTTTATTTGAAATCAGAAGCTTTTGGAGAGTTGCTGCTTCATCAGGTGATCAGCGCTCCAAAAATTTGTGATTTCAAATAAACCTGTTGGACTATAACCTGCAGTCATGTGATCTCTGACATTGTCCACCCCAGTCCAACTCTGGCACCTTCAAATTAAAGTATTTTAAATCCGGTCAGACCAGAGTCTCTGACAGTTCCTGCTCTCTTATTCCAGCCTTTTTGAAATGAATGCTAACATTGCATTTGACTGCCTAACTGCCAACTGAATCTGCATGTTAACCTTAAGAGAGTCCCATGTCCCTCTGTGTTTCAGATTTCCAAAGCCTTTCCATCTCGGAAATTGTCCATGCCACTATTCTTCCTACCAAAGTACATAACCTCATTTTCCCACATTGCAGTCCTTCTGCCATTTCTTGCTCACTCTCCAGGTCCTTTTGCAGCCCCCCCATTTTTTCCTAATACCTATCTTTGAGTCATCTGCAAACTTAGCAACAAAGCCCTCATTTCCTCATCCAGATCATTAAAGTATAAAGTGAATAATTGTGGCCCCACCACAGACCTCCAGTAGCCACTGGCTGCCATACTGAAAAAAGATGCCTTGATCTCCACTCTCTGATTTCCGCCTGTCAACCAATTCTCTATTCATGCCAGTACTTTGTCCCGAACATCCTGGCCTCTTATCTTATTTAACAGCATCCTGTTCAGCACAGGCCTTGACAAAGGCCTTTGGGAAGTCTAAATAGGCCACTATGGGGTGGCATGGTGACTTAGCGGTTAGCATTGCTGCCTCATAGCACCAGGGACCTGGGTTCAATTCCCATCTTGGGTCACTGTCTGTGTGGAGATTGCACAATCTCCACATGTCTGCCTGGGTTTCCTCCGGGTGCTCCAGTTTCCTCCCACAATCCAAAGATATGCAGGTTAGGTAAATTGGTCATGCTAAAAAAAATTGCCCACAGTGTTCAGGGATGTGGAAGTTAGGTGAATTAGTCAGGTGTAAATATAGAGTACTAGGGTAGGGGAATGGGTCTGAGTGGGTGACTCTTCGGAGAGTCACAGTGGACTCATTGGGCTGAAGGATCTGCTTTCACACTGTATTCTATGATCTATGAGTTCCGCTAGCTCTCCTTTGTCTAACTTGCCCCATTACATTCTTAGAGAATTCTAACAGATTTGTCACATACGACCACCCTTTTTGAAGCTGTGCTGACTCTGCCCTATTTTACCATGGACTTCCAAGTACTCCATAATCTCATCCTTAATAATACTCTAAAATCTTACCAATGACCAGGTTCAGGCTAACTGGCTTTAGCTTCGTATCTTCTGCCTCCCTCCCTTCTTAAACAAGAAGGGTGTTATATCAGCCATTTTCCAGTCCTCTAGAACCTCCCTGACTCTAGTGATTCTGAAAGATCACCACCAATGCCTTCATAATCTTCTCAGCTATCTCCTTCAGAACTCTGGGATATTGTCCATCCCATCTGGGTGATTTATCCACCTTCAGACCTTTCAGTTTCTCCAGTGCCATCTCCTTTGTGATGCCCACTACACTCACCTCTGCCCCGGCTCTCTTAAAGTTCTGGTGTTGCTGGGGTCTTCCACCATGAAGAATGATGGTGGAAGAATCTGTTCGGTTTCTCCATTATTTCTTTGTTCCCCATTAGTACTTCTCCAGCCTCATTATTCAGCTGTCCAATTTCCACTCTTGCTTCTCTCTTACCTTTTAGATAGTTCAAAAACTCTTGAAATCTTATTTCATATTACTAGATAGCTTGTTCTCATATTTCATCTTCTCTCCCTTTATGCCTTTTTAGTGGTCGTCTGCTGATTTTTAAAAGCTTCCTAATCATCTGGCTTCCCACTAATGGATGCTTTCTCTTTTGCCTTTATGCTGTTCCTGACCTCCTCATCGTCCTCTTAATATGTTTCTTCTTACTTGGGATGGATTACTGCTGTGCCTCCTGAATTAGCCTCAGAAACTCCTGCCATTGCTGCTCCACCATCTTCCCTGCCAGGCTCCCCATCCAATCAATTCTGGTCAGTTCCTCCCTCATGTCTTTGTAGTTACCTTCACTCAATTGTAGTACCATTACATCGGATTGCAGCTTCTCCCTCTCAAACTGCAGGGTGAATTCTGTCATGTTATGGTCATTCATCCCAAGGGGTTCCTCCACCTTCAGCTCAAATCATCCTTATTCTACATTGCCAAATCCAGAATTGATTGTTCTCTGGTGGGCTGTACCACAAATTGCTCAAAAAAAACTTTTGGAGACATCCCAAGAATTCCTTTTCTTTGCAATCCGCTACCAACCTGATTTCCCAGTCCACCTGCCTATTGAAGTCACCCATGCTTATTATAATCGTATCTTTCTTACAACTCTCCTTTCTTCTACCTCCTGATTTATTTTCTTCCCCACATCTTGACTGCTTCTAGGAGGCCTTTACACAGCTCCCATCAGGGTTTTTTTTCCTTTTGTGGTTCCTCAACTTTGTCTACACTGATTCTATTCCTTTTGACTTCTTGCAACTTAAAAATTTAACTTCTTACTAACAAGAAACCCCGTCCTCTCTGCTCATTTGCCTGCCTTTCGATAGGACATGTATCCTTGGATATTTCGTTCCTAGCCCTGATCCCCTTGCAACCACATCTCTGTACCCACAATTTTAATCTATGCTACAAGCATATGTACTGTGTTTTAAATACAACATCCTCAATCTTGTGTTGACTCTGCCATTCTCTTAGTTGCCCCCTTATCTGCTGCACCTGAAGTTAGATTCCTGACCCTTTCCAAAATCTCTGTCCAATACTTGTTCTGGAAATTTGTTGCCCCTGTGCCAATTTGCTCATGGATCAGGGAGAAATCCAGAGATAATTACCTTTTTGGTTTGCTTTTTCATTTAGCTTCTAGCTGCTCATATTCCCTCAGCAGAACCTCTTTCTTCTTTCTATGTATATCGTATGGATCCACAATATCTGGATCTTTCCCTCCCACTCCAGCCCAGGCACCAGTCTGACAACACAGCCTTTGGGTCTCTCCATCTTGGCCACAGAGAACAGTGTCAATTCTCCTGACTATACTATCCCAATTACAACTATATTTCTCTTTTCTCCCCCCTCTTGAATGGCTCCCTACAACCCCCCACTTTCATTCACACAGAGAGCAAGAGTCTCAAGGTGGAATATCAGAGCAACAGACAGCAATATGCTACACTTATCCTTTCGCCTTCAGGAATCATCTAATGGACAAGGTTTATTTTATTCAGAAAACCAAACTTTGTAAAGAAATCAATTCTTTTTCTGTGTTTTTTTTCCTGAAGTGTGCCTGTGCTTTAGGGATTTTTATCAGGATAACTATTTATACTTCTTTATTTCTGAATTTGTTGACCATCTCTTGCATTTTCATTGAGTAAGTTTTGTCTAATAATAAACCAACAATTGAGTTTATTAAGAAACTAGGTTGGTAGATCTCGTTGTTCATAACTTGGTATAGATTAGGTTTCTAACTAGCCATCTTAATGACAGGAAAAAGTATTTTCTGTTTACATTGTGATTTGTGAAATGGTGGGACTAGAGCAACAGCATCAATTGGAGTATTGCATGCAGTGTAAGGCCACATTTGGAGTACTGCATGCAGTTCTGATCATCCTACCGTAGAAAGGATATTATTAAACTTGATAGGGAAAAGATTTACTAGGATGCTACCTGGACTGGAAGGCATGAGTTATAAGGAGAGGCTGGATGGGTTGGGAATTTTTTTCCCTGGAGCATAGGTGACTGAGGCCTCCTTATATAGGGCTATAAAATTTTGAGGCTTAATTAGGTAGATTTCCCCGATGGTAAGGGAATCTAAAACTAAAGGACAAAGGTTTAAGGTGATAGGGGAAAGATACAAGAGATTCCAGAGGGGCATTTTTATCACACAGAGGGTGGTGATTGTTTGGAATGAGCTGCCGGAGGTCATGGTGGAGGTGAGTACAATGTTGTCCTTTAACAAATAATTGGACAGACACATGGATGGGATAGCTATGGAGGATTATGGACCAACTGCAGGCAAATGGGACTAGGTTAAATTGTGAAAATGGACAAGTTGGGCTGAAGGGCCTGCTTCCATGCTGTAAACCTCTATGACTCTATATCTGTGAGAACCTCCAGAAATGGCTGCCTTGGCACAATGATGTCTGGACTGCCCAAAGGTTCCATTCTTTCCTCTTCCTCTGCATTCTGCCCATCAAAAATATAATTGGGTGGTAATGATGGGGCAAGGGGAGAGATGCAGACCCCTTTCACTGAGCCAAGGTGCAGTACTCCAGCTACTATCACGGGAATTTTTGCATCCACAAGAGATGGCAGACTGGGCCTTAGTTCGTCATCTGACCTGAAAGAAGGAAGTGATCAATGATGTTCTCGAGTAAGACTGAACTGCTAGGAAATTCAGTTTTTACCAGTTTTCATAGAACATCTGTCACTTGCTTGATCAATGTGCATGAGATGTGATAAATAAACTAAGAAGATGAGAATGTTTGGAATTGAATGAACTAAAGGATAGTGCCGAACAACATAGTTAGTTTTCTTGACAGAACTACTAAATTAGTGCTTTCAGTATTGAATATAATGCCCTATTTATCCACCCAATTCTATATGTCCCTGCTGGAAGCAATGCACTTATTGGAATGAGTTATCACTTTGTTCCTATGTTTTATTCTAAAAAAAACTGGTCAGTAATTCTATACAATTCTGCCCACAGTGATGTAACACAAATGGGAGTACTGGGCTGTGGACAATGCTCTTATTCTTCACATCTTACTAGATCATGCATGAAGCCCATGGGCCACTAAACACATTTGTGAAGTAGTTCTGTATCAGCCACACCAGGCTGCATTTTCCAGGCATCATTTTACGCTAGTCACCCGGACCATTTTCATGTCACAACAGTAATGGACAATCAATCCAACCTCCTGAGGCATCCAGTTAAGGGAAGGAGGTAGGTTGAGAAGGTGAGAGAATGATTGAGGTAGAGGGGTGATTGTCGGGGCATCCGTCAGCCTTCACTGTGTCTGCAGGGAGAATGCTGCTCCAGGGAACAGAGCATAAGAGGATGTGACTAAATGGAGGCATGATAAGATTGAAAGAACCGGCCTCCACACCCTCAGATGTCCACTGTGACAGAAAGACTAGCAGTCATTAAGTACAAGACATTAACACTGCACAGTGCTAAAGTTAGGTAGCTCTTATGGTTTCAGTCAGTATATGATATCCAAATGTCTTATTGTGAAGTCTCTTATGATAGGCGGCAGGTTGAGAGGAATCCTGAGGCTTCTCCTTATGCCCTACCCCTCACCAGTTAGACTTCAACACTTCAGAGTGCACCTGGACTACTGAACTGCCAGGAAATTCTTGAGCATTCTCGAGGAGAGTGTTGAACCCAAGAGAGACAACGCTTTGCTGCAGCTTTGCTTTGCAGACTGCTACAACATGAAGAAGGGTGACCTGTGAACTGCTCCCTATCCATCTCCCAGCTTTAAATGGCAGGGTGCTCCCTTGAAAAGCTGACTCATAGAATGAACTTTCTCTTCATCGATGTGTGGAACGTTACTGATTCTAGTCTCACTCACACAGTGGGTATAAAATGTGGAAAATATGCAGGCAAGAATCCCTGCATATTTCATTCAGTCTCTGTCTTGACCGAACCTAAATGCAGTTCCTGGGCTGCAGACATTAACGTGATATTCAAGGATCCCTGACGTTTGGGACTGTACGCAGTCAATGAGATGGCTGGTTGTGAGAGATGAGCACCGGCTGTACTTTTCCAGCGCCACACGTTTTGACTCTGATCTCCAGCAGCTGACATCCTCACTTTCCCCAATATTTGTGATGACTCCTGTTGGACCAGGGCTTGACTTCCAGTGCACAATTCTCACCAGAATTGTGACAAAAGGATAGAAGCTTGTGCACAGGTTAAGAATGAGTTAATGCCGGTGGTAGTGGGACATGTAGTACATCACAATGAAGTTACTGGGTTAGTTGCCTGTCGACCTGGGTCTAGAAGACAGGTAAATTAGAAACATTTGCAAAAATTTTAAACTCTTTAATATTTGGGACGACTGCAGGAACAGCAAGGCTTGATTTCCAGCATGTTAGCCCAGTGAGCCATGACACCAGTAGGCGAGTGGGAAGCCTAAGAATAGTTTGGGAGGATGAGGGGGTAACAGTCTTTTGGCTGACATCTCTTCAGTTCTGAGAGTTGTAGTCTGGGAACCTTGATGAGAGGCTTGTGCAGTGGGAGGATTAGAATGAGTGATGGTCATGTGTGTGTTAGGTAGTAAAAACAAGATGATGGTGCATGTCCTGGCATGGTACAAAAGATCACTGACCTTCTTCCTGCATTGGGAGAAAGTGAGGAATACAGCAGCTGGAGATCAGAGTCAAAAAGTGTGGCACTGGAAAAGCACAGCAGGTCAGGCAGCATCCAAGGAGCAGGAGAGTCGACGTTTAGAGCATTAGCACTTCATCAGGAATGCTGAGACCTTCCTGATGAAGAGCTTATGCTCGAAACGTCAACTCTCCTGCTTCTCAGATGCTGCCTGACCGGCTGTGCTTTTCTAGTGCCACACGTTTTGACCTCCTCCTGCATTGATGTGCTTTCCATGTATGATTGGATGCTGCATTGACAAGGGCTGCCATCCTGATCCAGACCAGTTGGATACCCGCTTTTGGCAGTCCACTGGGTAAAGTACTACCCTCTTCTCCAGCACCACGTCTATCAACACCACAGATTCCTGTCAACAATGCTACAACTCTCAGTATTGCACGTATCAATGTTGGAAGGTCTCAGCAGCACCCAACACTTCTACTCCTGCTACTCCGTGATTCCACAATACAGGCGCCATGGAGTATGGATGCATAATTAATGAGGTTAGCGATGGAGGATTGCGTGAGAAAAATCATTTTGAGCCAAGGAGGACCAACCACTATGAAATTCACTTAACAAAACATGAACTGAAAATAGGGATTCACTTCGGCTTTTTTTGGTATTATTTGGAGGATGAATTGAGGGATGCAAGATAGTTCAGAATGAAATAGAGGTTATGGAAGCACCCTTTCTTTTAGCAAAAAGCCAGCCAGTACATAAAATTGTTGGAAAGTCAAAGGAAGATACCTTTGCTTTATTCTCTAGACCAGTTTAGTCCAGTTGTGAAGATAGATTGCAAAAAGAAGTTTTGAATTCTTGTGAGAATAGCAGGTTGAGGAGTGCTTTTGCTGAGGTGTTTGCATTGTTACAAGGATTTAATAGGGATGATAAGGAGAAAGGGGGGGAATTTTCATTGGAGAAAGGGGGAAAATCAAAATCAAGAACAAAGGGGCACAATTGCATAAGCAGTCCCAGTCCTTGAGGAAGGAACTTAGGCAGCAGTGTTTCACACTCAAACCAGTTAATATCACTCTCCCCTGAGTGGCTAGAATACTGGGAGAGATTGGGAGCTGCAAAGCCAGGGTCAATGTTTTTAAATTAAGTACGAGTTTCAAGGGATGTGGAGCCAAAGACTAGTAAATGAGATTAAGAGACAGACTAGCTATGATTAAAGTTAACAGTTAAGCAGGCTTGAGGGCCTGAAGGTCTGACTTCAGTTTCTATATTTGCATATAGGTGAAGGTAAGAGTTGCGCTCTCTCCTAAGCAAATGAACTGCAGCTCAACACCACCCGTTGCCCGTGGCTAACAAGGTCACTGCATCCTGAAACATCTGGCTCATATCTTTTTGCCTCGGATATTGGTCGCTCTGCTGAAGACTTGAGCAATCTCATAATCTTTCCAATCAGCAAGCATAATGTAATAAGCAATTTTCTTTCAGATGGAAAGTTTCATCAGAGTCCACAGCATTGCTGATCGGAGAATTGTTGATGGGAGCCCAAGGCCCCTGAATATAGAAACAAAACTGGAAACTGCTGGAAAAACTCAGCAGGTCTGGCAGCATCTGCATTCGAGTGACCCGAAACATTAACTCTGAGTTCTCTCCACAGATGCTGCCAGACCTGTTGAGCTTTTCCAGCAATTTCTAATTTTGTTTCTGATTTACAGCATGCACAGTTCTTTCAGCCCCTGAATATAGTTTGTGAATGGGGTGAAATAACCAAACATTAACAAGCAACTCACCTGTTACCATCAAACCTTGGCCACACAACTGACTGTCTGCCTCTTACTCAGCAGGCAGCACTCCTGACACCTTCCAAGTGTTGAAACTGTGGAAGTACACATTTACCTTTAGGAACGAAGTTCTTGCCCACGTCCAGTGAGAACTCCTTTGATACTCTGAGAGACCAACATGAATGTGTTGCAAAGCAAGCAGTGGTCTGGCAATATTAACTCCTTCTGTCTATTAGATACCTTCCCTACCTCCCCATTACAAGGTTAGATAGAAAAAGAAAACATAGTATTCTCTTCAGCTTGGCTCGTAATACCTTTGAGGAATAACTGTCAGCAGTCTGTACGTACAACATGTTATCATGTGGGCAAGAGCTCATAAAGATCTGGCTGACTAGATAGAGTAATGGAATGATCTATAGTACAAGTCTTCGAAGATTATTGTGCCGTGCTTCACATCATTGCCATCTAAAATGGCTGGAGAAAAAGGTCATCACCAATCCCAATGTCACCCATCTTCCAGAATAACATGGTTTTGCTGTTGGTGCACCTTTGCAAACACAGAGCTGTAGGAGTTATATGAAAGGATATCACAGACATAGTTCACCAAGTGGGTTAATCCATATTATTCTCTTGCAAATGGAATGATCTGTCCATATGGAAATTTGGATCTAAAATGAGGCATTTTCTGGTTTTGAGCTCTTGATCGTGCACTAATTTAAGTAACGTTGAGGTATTTATGATTTGAATGGCATTTCTTTTAAAAATTATTCATTCTTGGGATATCAGGGTCACTGGTTGGACCAGCATTTATTACCCATTCTGAAATGACCTGAGCAGCTATTTGATATAAATCAAAATATACCACTTTAGAGATTCGTTAAGAGTCAACCACATTGGTGGGAGATAGTGAAGACTGCAGATGCTGGAATATCAGAGTCAAAAAGTGCAGTGCTGGAAAAGCACAGCCGGTAAGGCAGCATCCAAGGAGCAGGAGAGTCAATGTTTTGAGTATAAGCTGTTCATCAAGAATGTGGGTGTGCCCAAGGGGGCTGAGAGATTAATTGGGCAGGGGTGGGGGGGGGGGGGGGGGGGGGGGTGCTGCGTAACTGGCAGTGCTTTTCCAGCACCACACTTTTTCATGTTAATGGGACTGGAGTCACATATAGGCCTGTACAGATAAGGACAGTAAGCACCATACTGAACCAGCATTGATTTATGTGACAATCCAAGAGTTTCACGGTCTATTTTACTGACACCAGTTTTACATTTCAGACTCTGTAAAACTGTAGTGCACCAGTGTAGTCATTCCATGGTCATATCTGTACCCAAGAACAAACAGGCCACTTCACACCCCAACTATCATGCGAATAAATGAATATGCTTGACGATAATAAATAAACATGCACCATGACATTTCGAAACATTATCTGTAATGTCACTTTCCAGTGTTGGATGAAAAACAGGCGGATTTTTAGAGGGCAATAATGAAACCAAAAATTTGGAAAGAATAGTTTTAAGAGAATTTGTGGTGTGATTTCGACCTGGGTGTAATTCAGGACCAATTTAAGCCTAAAGCTGGTTATTGTTTTTTTTTTAATTCGGCTATCCACTGAAAATCACTGAGATTGTGATTTACACTCACTATTCTGAAATGAACAAACACAAACTGAAAAATGAAACTATTTGCTATGATTTGATGTTTAAAAGAAGTGGTGGTGAGTACCATTTTAAAGCTGCCAGCCAAATTTTATTGGCTAAAACATTAAAAAAATTGAAATTGAATTTTAAAATATGGTTTTCTTTTGATAGCCTCAGCAGTCAATCTTGATGTCCAATGGGCTGTCCCAAATGAGGTCAATGTAGACATGAAATGAGATTTTATAAATTTGTGCTTTCAGCAGCTTTGTGCAGTGGACATACATATTGGAATTTCAAGTGCCATGGAGAATTTGCTATTGTCAGCAATGCAAACTCACAACCTTATCATATACCAAAGGTTTTGGATGGTGATCTTGTAATCAAACTCTGGATCACTTGACACAAGGGTTTTAATATTAGTTAGACCACTGCACAATACGTGATTTTAAAGATCATGTAGAAAGGGTTTCTGCCCTTGCTTTTGGAGACAGTATTAACTGCAAACCCCACTCTTATCAATTTCCCAAGATGGTGACAGTGGGGCTGGCAGCATTTGGATCCTGAACGTAGGGCTTGGCTGCTCTTTGCTCTTGTGATGGGTCCAGCCACACCCACATAGCTTCATCATTGTCTTTCCAGCTCCGTAGCTCAGTCATGCTTTTTTTTCAATTTAGTTGCCCTAATGTCCTTCTGCAGGAGGCCAGGGCCCCGTGTATCTCCAACCCCACACCATCTTGGCTGGCAGCATCGCAAGACAGCCAGGACACCGTCAGTCGACTCGGAGCCAGGTGCCCATCAGTCGAATTGGAGCCAGGACACCGTCAGTTGAATTGGAGCCAGGGCACCGTCAGTTGAATTGGAGCCAGGACACCGTCAGTCGACTCGGAGCCAAGTCCCATTCAGTCGACATGAAGCCAGGTGCCCATCAGTCGACTCGAAGCCAGGTGCCCATCAGTCGACTCGGAGCCAGGTGCCCGTCAGTCGACTAGGAGCCAGGTCCCAGTCAGTCGACTTGGAGCCAGGACACCATCAATCGACTCGGAGCCAAGTCCCCATCAGTCAACTTGGAGCCAGGTCCCCATCAATTGACTCAGAGCCAGGACACCGTCAATTGGCTCAGAGCCAGGACACCGTCAGTCGACTCAGAGCCAGGACACCGTCAATCGACTCAGAGCCAGGACACCGTCAGTCGACTCAGAGCCAGGACACCGTCAGTCGACTCAGAGCCAGGACACCGTCAGTCGACTCAGAGCCAGGACACCGTCAGTCGACTCAGAGCCAGGACACCGTCAGTCGACTCAGAGCCAGGTGCCCATCAATTGACTCGGAGCCAGGTGCTCATCAGTCGACCTGGAGCCAGGTGCCCATCAGTCGACCTGGAGCCAGGTGCCCATCAGTTGACTCGGAGCCAGGTGCCCATCAGTCGACCCGGAGCCAGGACAGCGTCAGTCGACCCATAGCCAGGTGCCCATTAGTTGACCCAGAGACAGGACAGCATCAGTCGACCCAGAGCCAGGTCCTCTTCAGTTGATTTGATCCAGGTCCCCATCAGTCGACCCGGAGCCAGGTCCCCATCAGTCGACTCAGAGCCAGGACACCATCAATCGACTCAAAGCCAGGTCCCTATCAGTCGACCCGGAGCCAGGACAGCATCAGTTGAATTCAGCGTCAGAGAAGGTGCAGGAATCCGCACAGCCTGACTGTCTCCAGCTCGGAAGCGACCAATGGTGGCAGCAGAAAAGGAGTACACTGCCAGAATCCCGAGGACGATGTCTGATGGCAATGACTAGAAAGGCAGAATCGTGAAATCTACGGACGGAAAGATGACCTACTGAAGCTGTTTCAGTTTTAGCAATATCAACTTAATGTTAATGTATTCAATATTTTACCATTTATACAATTTATTTGGTAATCCAAGATGGTGCCAAAATGTGACATTATACACTTTTCACAGTACCTAGGTACAAGTACAATATTAAGTAAATCTAAATCTAACCACAGTCAGATGACGAATGATATACTGCAGTGACATTATAACCTTGACTATGTAAAGATTTATTTGTATAAATTCCTACCTCTGATAAGAAATTGTATCGTTTAACATTCACCAGTCAGTTTTGTGGACCAGAGCCAATCTATTTTCAGCGCTTTCAGTATCAATTATTATAATGGTAAATATTCTGATTTGTTCCATTTCACATGATGCAGAACCAGCAGGAACAAGGAAAAGACTTTAATATTAATTTATATGTAGGTGTTCTAAGTTGTTTGTTCTAATATGTTTTCACCATGTTGGAAATAAAGAAAGTTAAACAAGACAGAAAAAGATGACAAAAGCTAGGAATGTAGCTTCTGTTCATGCTACTGATTCACTCCAGACACTAACTGAAGTTAGCTAACAATCAATTTCAAAAGGTATGTATATCTTTACAGGAAAGAATTTGTGGAGCACAAACTTGTGAAGATGAAGCACAAAAGGGTGGCACGGTGGCTCAGTGGTTAGCACTGCTTCCTCACAGCACCAGGGACCTGGGTTCAATTCCTAACTTAGGTGACTGTCTGTGTGGAGTTTGCACATTCTCCCCGTGTCTGTGTGGGATTCCTCTGGGTGCTTTAGTTTCCTCTCACAAACCAAAAAAAAGACGTGCAGGTTAGGTGAATTGGCCATGCTAAATTGCCCATAGTGTTGGGTGAATTGTCTGGGGAAATGGGTCTGGGTGGGTTTCTCTTCAGAAGATCGGTGTGGACTTGTTGGGCCAAATTGCCTGTTTCCACACTGTAGGGAATCTAATCTAACAATTTTATAATCATAGTATTTCTCGTAGAGCAAAAAATCAACAACAACTTACTTATACAGCTCTTTAATTGCAAGGAAATGTCTCAAAGTTCTTTGGTTGAGCTTCATATAGTACTGTAATGAGATGTTGCATTAACTGATTTGGTCAAAGGAGTGAATTTTAAGGGGTGTTTTGTAAGGTATAAGACAGGTAGTAAGGCAGAGAGGTATAGGAATTGTATTCCAAAGCTTAAGACATAGCCAACAATGGTGGAGCAATTAAAATGCAGCATTCTCAAGAATGATAGATAGCAGATCCTTCAGCGAGCTGTGGAGCTTGAAGAGGTTACAAAGATGGGGAGGCAGGGAGAAAGTGGAAGGATTTGCAAACAATTTTACACTTAAAACCAATTGCTTGACTGGTTGCTTGAATGTACACCAGTGAATAATGATTGGTAGGGAAATAGAAATTGCTGCAAGATAAGATTCAGGCAGCAGAGTTTTGCATATCTTCATGTTTATGGAGGATATACTGTGGTGGAAAATTCACTGGATCAACACAATTGCATGATTGAGGTGAAAATAATATTAAAATATGCAAGTCTCAAACATCAATTGTCCCAATTTTCTGTGACTCTGCAAAACTAGCTGAAAAAGCAAGAACAGTAAATTAGTTCCTTCACTTTTTACAACCTCTCGTTTGTTGTTGGCTTTACTTTAAAGTATTATTTATTGCTATGTCTTCCCGAAGGATTAAGAATGTTTACTTAAGATTGCTTTGTACATTTCTTTCTTCTGTCTCCTCTCCTTCAAAGTTCTTTTCTTGTCTCTCAATTACTTATGTGATTATGAAATATATTCTGCCTCTGCTTGCCACAGTGGATTTGTAATTCTTGATAGATTAGTTCTGGTGCTATCCAGACAGAGTTTTTCATTGCCAAATCCCCAGTGTCAGCATCTAAAAACTGGCCATTTTCCCAGCAAACTGACTGATTTTGGCTGCAGTAGCAATAAGGTAATGAACCATTTTCTTTGGCAAAAATATCAGATCCCTCAGTAACCCAAATAACTCATCTCAGAGAATAACATTAGTTCAAGAACACTTAATTAATCATTCAAATTGTACAGCCAAAAGAAAATTATGTCTTCAATTTGGATAATTTGCTGCATCACCTTCACAGTTATTAGTTATTAGTTAATTTTCTGTCTGGGTATCCTTGGGTATTGCGGTGCTCCTGGATGCAGGATGAAAACTAAACTTTTTTTTAACATTCTTTGGTTTTGATGGCAGAACTGGTGTCCTTTGCCTGAATGCTGAGTTAAAGTCCCAGTCCGGGGATTTTGGATGAATATGAGTCAGGGTTCTATGAAATAAATTTGGGTGAAGCTTTTGTGGATCAGAAAAACAATTATGCTTAAAAGTCTGTTCCTGTTATTTAAATCTATGGAATAACCATAATACAAGCTGTGCTATGCCTCCATGCTTGTTTCAGGTGGTGCAATTTGTACATTCCACAATCTGGATTTTATGACATGCCATGGTCCTCAAACCTTTCCTTTCAACAATAAAAAAATTAAAAATAATTTCTTTTGATGTCTCATCTTGAAATGTTCTTGAGCTTTCTGATTTTCGGGGTCTACTTTTTAACTTTCAAGTACTCCTTTTTGTTCTCACGGAATCCTTGATTAGGTGATGCTGTCATGTAATAATAATATCTTCTGTATTTATGTTGACATATGGGGAATTGGGATTCTCATAGAAGCAGAATTAGAAGAATTCATCAATATCCCCAACAATGTCACACTCCACTAAACTTAAAAGCCACAAAGGACATTATTAATTTCCAAAATACCACTGAAATATATAAAACACCATGTAAACAGTATTGAAATTGTCAAAGGACAACAAGCATAAATTAGCAACAAATGATTTATTTTTAAAAAACTGACATCGAGGCACAAAATAATCAATTTAAACATGCTTTCCACAAACCAGTGTGGTTGCAGCTAAACAATTGCTTCTAACAGTCATTGAACTCAAGTAGTTCACAGTATTTGGGAAACTTTGAAATGAGATAACACAAATGCAGATTTTTATGATATAAAATGTTTAATATTAAAATATTCAATTGATAGTTTTTATTACAATAGCATTCATTACATTTTTCCCCCATGTGTTACCTCCTGAACTCTTGCAGCCTTCAACTAGACACTCCACATTCATCTGAAGGGAATTCACTCAACTGGTTCCCAGTGGTTGTGCTTTCTTTGGTTGAAAATGTTAAAACTGCTCTTCATCCATTGCAAACCCACTCTTCCCCTATTTGTATCCCTTTCCCCATTTTGCAGCCTTATTTTCTCCTGGGTCTTTGATCATAAGATGTAGAAGCAGAATAGGAGAGTCAGCCCATCTGGCCTGCTCCGCCATGCAATGAGATCATGGCTGATCTAATTATTCACAACCGAATTTTCCTGCTTTTTCCTCATACCACTTGATCGCTTTAACTGATTAAAATTCTACCTCAGCTTTGAATATACTTAATGACTCAGCCTCCACAACCTCCTTCAGTTAAAAATCCATTGATTCAGTAACCTCTGAGAGAAGAAATTCTTCCTCATTTCTGTTTGAAATGAACAAGCTCTTAGTCTGAGATTATAAGAAAATAAGAACTAGGAGCAGGAGTGAGCAGTTCAGCCCCTCAGGCCTGCTCCACCATTGAATACGGTCACAACTCCACCTTCTTGCTTGCTCCTCATTATGCCATCTGATTTTAGACTCTCACACAAGGAGAAAAAACCTCTCAGTAGCGACTCTTCAGCCTCTGGACCCCAACTCCATTAATTCTGTTTCCCTGTCCACAGCCCCCTACTCAGTTCCTGGTCTGACAATATCACTACGTGGGCCCCACCTCCACTAACTCTCTCCTTAGAGCTGTAATTCAGGAGTTGAAAGGGAGTGAGGAACTTAAGAAAATTCTAATTACTAAGGAAGTAGTACTTAGTAAATAGTTGGAACTGAAAGTTGACAAGGTCCTAGATCCTGGGTGAATTCATTCTAGGGACTTAAAAGAAGTGGCTAGTAAGATAGTTAATGCATTGACTTCAAATTTCCAAAATCTATTGGATTCAAGAGGTTCCTTTAGATTGGAAAATAGCAAATACAACTTCTTAATTCAAAAATAGAGAGAGGCATAAATCAGGAAACTCCAGGTCAGTAAGCTTAACATCAGTCTGAGGGAAAATCTTACAAACCATTATTAAAGTTATTAAATTGCTCTTGGATAAATTCAAGGTAATCAGGTAGAGCCAACATGGTTTTGTCAAAGGTAAATCTGTTTTACTAAGTTATTGGAGCTCTTTGAGTAGGTAACTTATGTTGTAGGTAAAGGGGAACCAATGGATCTTTGTACTTACATTTCCAGAAGGCTTTTGATAAGGAGTGACATCAAAGGCTATGTGGAAAATAAAAGTTCACGGTGTTAAGGGTAACATATTGGCCTGGGTAAAAGATTAGCTAGCTAATGGGAAGCAGACAGTAGGGATAAATGGATATTTTTCAGTCTGGTAGGATGACATGAGTGGTATGCCACAGGAATCAGTGCTGAGGCCTCAACACTTTACAGTTTGTACAAATGATTTAGATTGAAGGTAGAGTAGCTAAATTTACTGTTGACACAAAGACTGGTAGGAAAGTGAGTTGTGAGGAGGACGTAAGGAGCCTACAAAGGGATATAGATTAGTTAAGCGAGTGGGCAAAGATATGACAAATGGAGTACAATGTGGGAAAGTGTGAAATTGTCTATTTTGGCAGAAAGAATAAAAATGCAGCGTACTATCCAAATGGTGAGAGGTTACAGAGCTCTGAGATGCAGAGCAATCTGGGTGTCCTAGTGCATGAATCACAGAGGGTTAGTATGCAGGTACAGAAAGTAATCAGGAAAGATATTAGAATGTAATGCAATATAATCCAGTATATGTTGGGTAATTTTCATTATTTTCCTCCTTTGATAACCATGGAAATCAGGCAGATTCTTTCAAAGGCTGTTTAAAGTCCAAGGGGAGTGACAATCACCCCTTAGCTTCTTATTAGATAAACAATTAAGACAGCCAATCTGAACGTTTTTTGCCATATGGATTATTGACACTTAGGATCGTTAGACTTTATAAGTTTAATGGCTCTGTGTCCACTCTTCTTGATTTGATATCCTTTAAATGTGGCAGTGGAGGTCTGAATGACTGCATGCTGATACACTGACAACTATAACTGTGTGTGTGTGGTACAAAGTAAATGGGAATAACAGGAAATTCAATTACATACTGGAGATCATTGGATCTCCTGGGATATAATGAGATCAAATAAAATCACTTCCGAATGAATCAGAAATACTCTCTGCCAATGTACTCTGCATTTATTTATTCTCTACACAAATACAACTACACAGTTAATCATCTCAGTACCCTGTGGCTCAAGGTAGAAAAAATTAATTTATCAGTTCCAAAAGACAGTGCAGAGTTAATACCATTGTCTCGAGGAATATTGTTTTCAGAAGTATCACATTCTTCTGTATAAGAAAGACTGAAAGCTGGTCCAATGATTTCAAATATAAATCTACCAGCTTAAATAGAAAGAGAAACATTTTCTTTTGTTGCTGCTGCAGTGATCTGATGATGCAAATAGAAAGACTATCAATAGTTGGCTAAGAATCAAAATAGGCTGATATTACTGCAGCCGTAATCTGGTGCTTCATATCAGACATCTCGGTCATTCAAATTCACATTCATAATCTCTCACAAATACACAAACACTTGCAGTATCTTTCACAATTACGCACTCACTGACTATCTCTTGTAAAAAGCCTCTTTCTCAATTCACCCTGAGTTTCCCAGAGTTGTATTTTAATCCCACCATTTTCAGCTCCTTCATCAATCACCTTCCCTCCATCATAAGGTCAGAAGGAAGGATGTTTTTGCATTGACTGAATCATGTGCAAAACCATTCATGACATCAGCAGTCACCGTCAACAACACGCAGCAAGACCTGGAGAACATCCAGATTTGGACTGATAAGTGGAAAGTAACATTGACACCACAGAAGTGCAAAGCAATGATCATTTCCAACAAGCAGAATCACTTCCTCTTGACATTCAACTGCATTACCTTCACTGAATCCTCTACTATCAGCATGCTGGGGGGTGTTACCACTGACCAGAAAATGAACCCGACCAGCCATATAAATACTCTGGTTATCAGTGCAGACTGGACATTCTGCAGTATGGACTTCATCTACTATCTCTGTCTAACTGTCCACCACTACAATGCATAAGTCAGTAGTGTAACAGAACACCACTGAAAATGTGTTGCTGGAAAAGCGCAGCAGGTCAGGCAGCATCCAAGGAACAGGAGAATCCCCTCAGAATACCCTCTGCTTGCCTCAATAAATACAGCTCCAAAAGCTCTCAAGGTGCTAGTCACCATCCAGGACAAAGCAACCCACTTGACTGATAGACGTTCCAGCACCTTCAATATTCACCATGTTCACCAACAATGCACACTTAAAGCAGTGTGTATCAACCACAAGATGCACTGAAATAACTCACTAAGTAACTCCTCCAACAGCACATTCTTAATCAGTAGCCTCTACCATCTAGGAAAGCAGATGCAAGGGAACTCCACCAACTGCAAGTTATCCTCCATGTCATTCACCATACTGACTTGGACGTATTGCCGGTTCTTCACTGCTGCTGCATCAAAATCTTGGAATTGTCTTCCTGAAAGTTCTGTGGGTTTCAGCCGTTTATGGAAACCATTCACCAGCATGTTCTCCAGGACATTTAGAGATGGGCAATATCTGTTATGCATAAATTTTCAGTCTCACACAGCCAGATGCATACTTTCATTGTCACACAAGTACACACTTTCAGTCTTGCCTACGGAGGCACTGACATTTTCTCATCTAAATCCACAGCTGCTTTTCATTTCAATTCACACTTGCAGATTGGTAGAGGAGATTATGCTGATAAGCTTCACAGAGACTTAGATGAAGACTAGGGCAAAGAGGACTATGTGGGCACATAAACACTTATTCAGCCAAGATGAGCCAAAAAACAGTTTCTGAGCTGTACATGTCGTAAAATTATGTAGTTGGACTGTGTTGCAAAGCAACCATATATAGGTGCATGAGCGCTTTTCTTGGAATAATGTCTCTTTTTTTTCACTCAGCATCATTATCCTGCGAGCCTTGCTAATAAGTTTTCACACTTAGAATCTATTTTATTCATTCTCAAGACGTGGGTGTTATTGATGTGACCTTTAATGAACTGGAACTGTATACCTCATCCAGGAGCAGGCTGGCAAATTAGGGAGAGTCATAAAATTGGATGGAAAGGTTGGTCACCATGCCGATTGCCTATCCACCTCAATCTGAATTTTACTAATGGCAGCTTAAATCACATAAAGAAGCTGCCATATAAACTCTGGCAAACTTTAATGATTGGGAGGGGGGCTTTAGTTGGGATACACCGTCCCCAGTGATAATTCTCCCCACCCAGCCATACCCACCTCACTGGAGTCTGCCTGACTTACCCCACCTACCTTGATACTGGCCTCCAGCAACGATCCTGGTGGATGTGACTACCCTCCCAGCAGTGGGCTACAACTCCCAGGTGGCAGCAAAGCAATGAATAGTGCCAATTGACAGCTGATGGGAATCATTATCTGCACATGAAGTTCCAATCTGTACGTGTAGATTCAATGAGAGATATGCACATTTCTTTTAAGTCCTGGATCTGAAATCTTACTGCAAATTTCTGAGATCAGCCTTTCTACTCACTTCCATATCATTAAAGAAACAGCCAATCCACTCTGTATGACAGAGCTATTTTCCATTCTCTTCTCTTCCAATCTATATCTCTTTTTGGATATCTGCTTGTAATCCATGTCCATTTTATTTTCTCATTCCATTTCTATTCAGCTGCATCAGGTTTCCTCTCTGATTACCTCCATGTCATTGCCTCTTTGCCTTTATACTTTTGACTCCATTCCTCCTCTATCGCACATTCTTACATTTCAAGAAAAGGAAGTGTTTGGAGAAATTGCTTTATGCAATGCAGCACAAAATGTTTTAGTTGGCAGAGTAGTATGGGCAAAGGCTATCACATCTTCTCAGTACTCAGTAAATAAGTGGGGAAATGCAAGGTTTCAGCAAGTAAGCAGTTTTGGAGCACTCTAGCTGAATAGCTGTTTGAATATGGGTAGGTTAATTTCTTAATCCTGGTGTTTTATGGTGAATGAAGGTGAGCTTTGCAGACAAAAGCCTCCTTAGTTGGGATCAGGAGGTGAGTGAGCCCAATGACCCTGCTCCATCCTGGGATCCATCCTTCACTCAGGGCAGTTACAACCGGATCCCTCCTTGTTATCACCTGGAGGGGGGCAGGTCGCTCCCGGGGTGTCAGACTCTGGGTGTTCACTGTCCTCACTAACCGTCTTCGCCATGAAGCCAGGGGAAAAGGGGGAGGGGAGGGGAGGGGGGGGAGGGGAGGGGAGGACCCCGGCGCCCCGCGCCCCGCGCCACGGACACGCGCTCAACATCCGGGACTGTGGCGGCGCGGGAAAGGAGGAAAACAACCGTAACCCGGGGGGGTGGGGGGTGGAGAGAGAGAGAGACAGCGCGGGGATCAGGTATGGGAGGGGGGATCAGGTATGGGAGGGGGGGATCAGGTATGGGAGGGGGGATCAGGTATGGGAGGGGGGATCAGGTATGGGAGGGGGGGTCAGGTATGGGAGGGGGGTTCAGGTATGGGAGGGGGGGATCAGGTATGGGAGAGGGGATCAGGTATGGGGGGGGATCAGGTATGGGGGGGGGGATCAGGTATGGGAGGGGGGGTCAGGTATGGGAGGGGGGATCAGGTATGGGAGGGGAGGTCAGGTATGGGAGGGGGGTTCAGGTATGGGAGGGGGGGATCAGGTATGGGAGGGGAGGTCAGGTATGGGAGGGGGGGGATCAGGTATGGGGGGGGATCAGGTATGGGGGGGGATCAGGTATGGGGGGGGGGATCAGGTATGGGAGGGGGGGTCAGGTATGGGAGGGGGGATCAGGTATGGGAGGGGAGGTCAGGTATGGGAGGGGGGGGATCAGGTATGGGGGGGGATCAGGTATGGGGGGGGATCAGGTATGGGGGGGGGATCAGGTATGGGAGGGGAGGTCAGGTATGGGAGGGGGGGGATCAGGTATGGGGGGGGATCAGGTATGGGGGGGGATCAGGTATGGGAGGGGGGGATCAGGTATGGGAGGGGATCAGGTATGGGAGGGGGGATCAGGTATGGGGGGATCAGGTATGGGAGGGGGGGATCAGGTATGGGAGGGGGGGAATCAGGTATGGGAGGGGGGGATCAGGTATGGGAGGGGGGGATCAGGTATGGGAGGGGGGATCAGGTATGGGAGGGGGGGATCAGGTATGGGAGGGGGGGATCAGGTATGGGAGGGGGGATCAGGTATGGGAGGGGTGATCAGGTATGGGGGGGATCAGGTATGGGAGGGGATCAGGTATGGGGGGGATCAGGTATGGGGGGGATCAGGTATGGGAGGGGGGGATCAGGTATGGGAGGGGGGGATCAGGTATGGGAGGGGGGGATCAGGTATGGGAGGGGGGATCAGGTATGGGAGGGGGGGGATCAGGTATGGGAGGGGGGGATCAGGTATGGGAGGGGGGGGATCAGGTATGGGAGGGGGGGATCAGGTATGGGAGGGGGGATCAGGTATGGGAGGGGGGATCAGGTATGGAAGGGGGGGATCAGGTATGGAAGGGGGGGATCAGGTATGGAAGGGGGGGATCAGGAATGGGGGGGGATCAGGAATGGGAGGGATCAGGTATGGGAGGGGGGATCAGGTATGGGGGGATCAGGTATGGGAGGGGGGGATCAGGTATGGGAGGGGGGGATCAGGTATGGGAGGGGGGATCAGGTATGGGGGGGATCAGGTATGGGAGGGGGGAATCAGGTATGGGGGGGGATCAGGTATGGGAGGGGGGGATCAGGTGTGGGAGGGGATCAGGTATGGGGAGGATCAGGTATGGGAGGGGGGATCAGGTATGGGAGTGGATCAGGTATGGGAGGGGATCAGGTATGGGAGGGGGATCAGGTATGGGGGGGGATCAGGTATGGGAGGGGGGGATCAGGTATGGGGGGGATCAGGTATGGGAGGGGATCAGGTATGGGAGGGGGGATCAGGTATGGGAGGGGGGGATCAGGTATGGGAGGGGGATCAGGTATGGGAGGGGGGATCAGGTATGGGAGGGGATCGGGTATGGGAGGGGTTACAGGTATGGGGGGGGGGATCAGGTATGGGGGGATCAGGTATGGGAGGGGGGATCAGGTATGGGAGGGGGGATCAGGTATGGGGGGATCAGGTATGGGACGGGGGATCAAGTGTGGGAGGGGGGATCAGGTATGGGAGGGGGGATCAGGTGTGGGAGGAATCAGGTATGGAGCGATCAGGTATGGGAGGGGGGATCAGGTATGGGAGGGGGAACAGGTATGGGAGGGGAGGATCAGGTATTGGGAGGGATCAGGTATGGGGGGAAATCAGGTATGGGGAGGAGGAGGGATCAAGTGTGGGAGGGGGGATCAGGTATGGGAGGGATCAGGTATGGGAGGAGGGATCAGGTATGGGAGGGATCAGGTATGGGGGGAAATCAGGTATGGGAGAGTGGGGGGGGGAGAGAGAGGAGAGTGTTGGGGGAGAGAGGAGAGTGTGGGAGGGGAGAGAGGACAGTGTGGGAGATGGGGAGAAGTGTAGGGAGAGAGGAGTGTGGGGGAGGAGAGTGAGGGGGAGGAGAGGTAAGTGGGAGAAGAGAGTGGGGGGAAGAAGAGAGGTGGGGGGGAGAGTAGAGTGGGGGGGATCAGGTATGGGAGGGATCAGGTATGGGAGGGATCAGTTATGGGGGGGAAATCAGGTATGGGGGGATCAGGTATGGGAGGGATCAGGTATGGGGGGGTGATCAGGTATAGGCGGGTGAACAGGTATGGGGAGGGATCAGGTATGGGGGGGAACAGGTATGGGGGGGAACAGGTATGGGGGGAACAGGTATGGGGGGAACAAGTATGGGGGGAACAGGTATGGGGGAGGGATCAGGTATGGGGGGGGAAACAGGTATGGGGGGGAAACAGGTATGGGGGGGAACAGGTATGGGGGGAACAGGTATGGGGGGAACAAGTATGGGGGAGGGATCAGGTATGGGGGGGAACAGGTATGGGGGGGAACAGGTATGGGGGGGAACAGGTATGGGGGGAACAGGTATGGGGGGAACAAGTATGGGGGAGGGATCAGGTATGGGGGGGAAACAGGTATGGGGGGAACAGGTATGGGGGGAACAGGTATGGGGGGGAACAGGTATGGGGGGGAACAGGTATGGGGGGAACAAGTATGGGGGAGGGATCAGGTATGGGGGGGAACAGGTATGGGGGGGAACAGGTATGGGGGGGAACAGGTATGGGGGGGATCAGGTAGGAGGGGGATCAGGTAGGAGGGGGATCAGGTAGGAGGGGGATCAGGTATGGGGTGATCAGGTATGGGGGGGATCAGGAATGGGGGGAGGGAGGTATGGGGGTATGGGGTGGAGAGGTGAGGGAGGAGGGGTGACAAGTGGGGAGGGGAAGAGGGAGAAGGGGATGGGAGAATGGTAGGGGGAGAGATGGGGAGGGGACAATGGGTACGAGAGTGTGAAACTGAGGGGAATGTGAGGGAGGGATGGGGAGAGGAGTGGGTGTGGACCGGAAGCGGATGGAGGGGAGGAGAGTGGGGGGGGGGAAGAGAGAGGAGAGTGTGGGGGGAGAGAGGAGAGTGTGGGAGGGGAGAGAGGACAGTGTGGGAGGTAGGGAGGAGTGTGGGGGAGGAGAGGTAAGGGGGAGAAGAGAGTGGGGGGGAGAGAGGAGAGTGGGGGGGAGAGAGGAGAGTGGGGAGGAGAGTGGGGGGGGAGAGGAGAGTGGGGGGGAGAGAGGAGAGTGGGGGGGAGAGGAGAGTGGGGGGGGAGAGGAGAGTGGGGGGGGAGAGGAGAGTGGGGGGGAGAGGAGAGTGGGGGGGGGAGAGGAGAGTGGGGGGGGGAGAGGAGAGTGGGGGGGGGGAGAGGAGAGTGGGGGGGGAGAGGAGAGTGGGGGGAGGAGAGGAGAGTGGGGGGAGCGAGGAGAGGTGGGGGAGAGTGGAAAGTGGGGGGGGAGAGTGAGGGGGGAGGAGAGGTGGGGGGAAGAAGAGAGTGGGGGGAAGAAGAAAGGTGGGGGAGAGGAGAGTGGGGAAGGGAGAAGAGGTGGGTGGGTGAAGAGAGTGGGAGGGAGAAGAGTGAGGTAGAGAGGAGAGGTGGGGGGAGATAGGAGAGTGGGGGAGGAAAGTGGTGGGGGATGAGGCAAGATTATAGGAGGAGTGAAGAGTTGAGGGGAGAGGGGAGAATGGTAGGGGATTGTTGCGGGAGAGAGAGGGAGTGGGAGGTGGGATTGAGTGGCTGAGTAGAGGAAGTGGGGGGAGGGAGTGAATATGGGGAAGAGGAGGGTGGGGTTGGGAGGGAGTGGAGATGGGGAAGAGGAGGGTGGGGTGGGAGGGAGTGGAGATGGGGAAGAGGAGGATGGGTGAGAATAGAGGTAGGGAAGAGGATGGTGGGTGAGAGTGGAGGTGGGGAAGTGGAGGTTGGGTGAGAGTGGCGGTGGGGAAGATGAGGATAGAGAGTGGAGGTGGGGAAGAGGAGGATGCAGGTGGGAGGGAGTGGATGTGGGAAGAGGAGGATGGGGATGGGAGGGAGTGGAGGTGGGGAAGAGGAGGGTGGGTGAGAGTGGAGGTGGGGAAGAGGAGATGCGGGTGGGCGGGAGTGGATGTGGGAAGAGGAGGATGGGGATGGGAGGGAGTGGAGGTGGGGAAGAGGAGGGTGGGTGAGAGTGGAGTTGGGGAAGAGGAGGATGCGGGTGGGCGGGAGTGGAGGTGGGGAAGAGGAGGATGGGGTGGGAGGGAGTGGAGATGGGGAAGAGGAGGGTGGGAGGGAGTGGAGGTGGGGAAGAGGAGGATGGGGGTGGGAGGGAGTGGAGGTGGGGAAGAGGAGGGTGGGAGAGAGTGGAGGTAGGGAAGAGGAGGATGGGGTGGGAGGGAGTGGAGGTGGGGAAGAGGATGATGGGGGTGGGAGGGAGTGGAGGTGGGGATGAGGATGATGGGGGTGGGAGGGAGTGGAGGTGGGGAAGAGGAGGCTGGGGGTGGGAGGGAGTGGAGGTGGGGAAGAGGAGGCTGGGGGTGGGTGACAGTGGTGTGGTGTGGAGAGGGGTGAATGGGGCGGAAGGGGCGAGGGGAAAGGAGTGAAGGAAAGAGGACTGTGGGATAGCATAGATTTGGAAGCGGAGAGGGTGAAGGTGAGGGGGCAAATGTTGGGTAAAAGGGGGAGATGCTTGCGAATGGAGAGAAGAAAGGGAGAGGTATGGGAAGGTGAAGGAGGGACATAGGAGTCAAGCAGAAAGACATAAACAGGAAAGGGAAGGTCATAAAGTGATCAGATCGGCAGACACTGATGTGAAGTGGAGAGATAGAAACACATGGGAGGGCGAGAGGATAGAGGGGAAGAGATGGGGGGGGAAGATGGGGGGAGAGAGGGGATGGGGGCAGGGGGGAGAAGGAATAGAGAGGATAGGGGATAGAGGGGGTGGAGAGGGGATAAGGGGGGAGGGGAGGGGAATGACGGGGAAAAGGGGGGAGAAGGGAGTGAAGGGGAAGGGGGGAGAGGGGATGAGGGGGGAGTCACAGGGGATGAGGGGGGTGAGGGGAGTCACAGGGGATGAGGGGGGAGAGGACAGTCATGAGAGTGAGGGGGAGAGGGGGCGGGGAGGGGATAGTGAGGGGTGGGGAGAGGGGAAGGGGAGGAGGTGGGGGAGAGGGTAGGGGAGGGGATAGAGAGGGGAGGAGGGAGTGACAGTGGAGTGAGAGGGAGAGGGGCAGGGGAGAGGAGAGTGAGGGGAGAAGAGAGTGAGGAAGAGGGGGGAGTGGAGAGTGAGGAGGAGAGGAGAGTGAGGGGGAGGGGAGGGGAGAGAAGAGTGGGGGAGAGGGGGGAAGGGGAGAGGGTGATGGGGGAAGGAGAGGGGGGAGAGAAGGGGAAGGAGAGGGGGGAGGGGAGAGAAGGGAGGAGGGTGGAGAAGGGAAGAGGGGGTAGAGGAGAGAAGGGGGGCAGGGGAGAAAGAGGGGAGAGAAGGGGTGAAGGGGAGGGGGGAAGGGGAGGAGGGGAGAGGGGGCAGAGAGAGGAGGGAGGGTCAGGAAAGGGGGAGTCCCACTGAGAAAGGGAGGGAGAGTCACTGGGGAAGGGGGAGTCACTGGGGAAGGGAGGGGAGGGAGAGTCACTGGGGAGGAGAGGGGAGGAAGGGAAGAGTCACTGGGGATGGGAAAGAGGGCGGAGTCACTGAGGAAGGGGGAGAGCTGAGTCACTGGGGAGGGGGGTCACTGGGGGAGGGGGAGACACTGGGGAAGGGGGGAAGGGGGAGTCACTGGGGAAGGGGGGAGGTGGAATCACTGGGGAAGAGGGAGTCACTGGGGAAGGGGGTGAAGGGGGAGTCACTGCCGAAGGGGGGAGGGGGAGTCACTGGGGAAGGGGGGGTCACTGGGGAAGGGGGGAAGGAGAGTCACTGGGGAAGGGGGGGGGGAGTCACGGGGTGGGGCGGGAGAGTCACAGGGGAGGGGGAGTCAATGGGGGAGGGGGAGTCAATGGGGCGGGAGCATCACTGGGGAGGGGGGAGGGGGAGTCAATGGGGAAGGGGGAGGGGAGTCACTGGGGAAGGGGGGAGTGTCACTGGGGAAGGGGGGAGTGTCACTGGGGCGGGGGGAGTTACTGGGGAAGTGGGAGGCGGAGTCACTGGGTAAGGGGGGAGGGGGCGTCACTGGGGAAGGGAGGGGGGCCGAGTCACTGGGGAAGTGAGGGAAGAATCACTGGGGGATGGAGGGGGGAGGGAGGGGTCACTGGAGGAGGGCAGGAGAATCACTGGGGGATGGATGGGGAAGGAGGGGTCACTGGAGGAGGGTGGGAGAGTCACTGGGGAAGGGAGGGAGGGAGAGTCACTGGGGAAGGAGGGAGAGTCACTGGGGAAGGGAGGGGGTGCCGAGACACTGGGGAAGGGAGGGAGGGAGAGTCACTAGGGAAGGGAGGGAGGGCAGAGTCATAGAGATGTATAGCACGGAAACAGACCCTTTGGTCCAATGCGTCCATGCTAACCAGGTATCCCCACCAAATCTAGTCCCACCTACCAGCACCTGGCCCATATCCCTCCAAACCCTTCCTATTCATATGCCCATCCAAATGCCTATGAAATGTTGCAATTGTACCAGCATCCACTACTTTGTCTGGCAGCTCATTCCATACCTGTACCATCCTGTGCGCGAAAAGGTTGCCCCTTAGGACCCTTTTATATCTTTCCCCTCTCACCCTAAACCTATGCCCTCTAGTTCTGGATTCCCCCACCCCAGGGAAAAGACTTTGTCTATTTATCCTATCCATGCCCCTCATAATTTTGTAAACCTCTATAAGGTCACCCCTCAGCCTCCGATGCTCCAGGGAAAACAGCCCCAGCCTGTTCAGCCTCTCCCCATAGCTCAAATCCTCCAACCCTGGCAGCATCCTTGTAAATTTTTTCTGAACCCTTTCAAGTTTCACAACATCTTTCCGATAGGAAGGAGACCAGAATTGCACACAATATTCCAACAGTGGCCTAACTAATGTCCTGTACAGCTGCAACATGACCTCCCAACTCCTGTACTCAATACTCTGACCAATAAAAGAAAGCATACCAAATGCCTTCTTCACTATCCTATCATTCTGCGACTCCACCTTCAAACCTGCACTCCAAGGTCTCTTTGTTCAGCAACATTCTCTAGGACCTTACCATTAAGTGTATAAGTCCTGCTAAGATTTGCTTTCCCAAAATGCAGCACCTCGCATTTATCTGAATTAAACTCCATCTGTCACTTCTCAGCCCATTGGCCCATCTGGTCAAGATCCTGTTGTAATCTGAGGTAACCCTTTTCGTTGTCCACTCCCTCCAATTTTGGTGTCATCTGCAAACTTGCTAACTGTACCTGTTATGCTCGCATCCAAATCTTTTTTGTAAATGACAAAATGTAAAGATCCTTGTGGCACTCCACTGGTCAAAGCCCTCCAGTCTGAAAAACAACCCTCCACCACCCTCTTGTATCCAAATGGCTAGTTCTCCCTATATTCCATGAGATCCAACCTTACTAATCGGTCTCCCATGGGGAGCCTTTTCGAACGCCTTACTGATGTCCATATAGATCACATCTACACTCGGGGAGGGAGGGAGAGTCACGAGGGAGGGAGAGTCACTGGGGGGGAGGGAGGGAGAGAGTCACTGGGGGATGGAGGGGGGGAGTCACTGGGGAAGGGAGGGAGAGCTGAGTCATGGGGGAAGGGAGGGAGGGTGAAGTCACTGGGGACAGGAAGGAGGGAGAGTCACTGGGGGAGGGGTAGTCACTGGGGACAGGAGCGGAGAGTCATTGGGGGGAGGGAGAGTCATTGGGGGAGGGGTAGTCACTGGGGTCGGGGAGGGGGAGTCATTGGGGAGGGAGGGTCGGGGAGAGTCATGGAGGGAGAGGGAGGGAGAGTCATTGGGTGAGGGAGGGAGAGCCATTGGTGGAAGGAGAGTCATTGGGGGAGGGAGGGAGAGTCATTAGGGACGGGAGGGAGGGAGACGCACTCTGGAGTTGAGAGCAAAAAGGGGAGAGTCAGTTCGGAGAGAGGGCAGAGTCCGGCTCAGAGAGAGTTGGTCGGTCTGCCAAGGTAGTTAGTTTCTGCTGGAGAGCCAGTTTCTAGATGTTTCTTTCTCTTCATGCCAGTGTGATCGGACCCTGCCAGCACATGGTGAATGTGACTGTTTGGTAGATGATCCGGCGCTGGAGAAGCTGTGCCCTCTGCAAAGGGCACTTGCGGACATTTGCAAACCAGAGCCGGCCAGGCTCGTCGGAGCATCTGTGTGGGGCAGCGAATTGGAAATGTCAGATATATAATGATGGGTTCAAATTGGGTCGGCTGAAATATCCCCAACACTGTGCGCGTGTTTTTTTTTTATGCTGTAGGCATTGCTGATCTCTGTTGTCTCTCTCACTCTCTCTCCCCTCACAGTGAGCACAAATAGTTGAGTCTGAAGCTGACGCTGTTCCCCTTTCTCGCCAGTGAAAGCGCCCGAGCAAACCGAGCCCGACACCCAAGGTGAAGGCGGAGAACAAAAAAAATACAAGATCTTCGAAAAACCGCAAAATGGAATCACAACTTGCTCACAGTCTCAGCAGCCCAACCAGTCCATGCAATGACATGCTGAAAAATATTAGTAGTTTGGAGGCAATACAGTTGTGTGACAGAGAAGGTAAGCAGGAGGAAATATGCGAATGCATGGATAGCTAGCCACGGGTGGCTCAGGGCTGCTCATTGTCAAGTACACGGCAGTTAAAATCGCTGCCTCGTTTACCAGTTGTTCAGTTTGATACTCAGTTCTGTCGTTAAATGTTAGCGAGCTTTTAATCTTATTCAGTGCAGTTGATGAGCATTCTTTTCCTGTGGGTATTCCGTTTGTTTGACGGCTTTTTACAACGTCCAATTAATCACACCGCGCTTCAGTGTTTGTAAGATAATGTTTAACAGCGAAGATCTATAATGATTTGTTCAGTGGAGTGAAACAGTTCTCGAAATGTGAAGGAAATTTTAATGTCTTTGGACATTCAGCACCATGGACAAGATAGGAAAGGGTCGCTCCGCTATACTCACTGCGGTGGGCAACCCAACAAAATAGATGCACAGTACTTGACTGCTATGGGTACAACGGTCGATTCAAACTGGACATACAATTAAACTTCCCTTTTGTCGAAATACCTTGGTTCCTGTAGTAAAGCACACATTTATGCAGGAGGGATTTGCTTGCGATTAATGCTTAATTGGTTGCAGTCTTTTTAATTTTTTTTTAATAATACAACCCAAATGTCTGATGCACAAGTTTTTCATCTCAGTGCCTTAGGAAATAGAATAGCCATGGTGATTTAATAGTTATCATGAAAAAATATCAGTTATCATTTCAGTACAAATCAATCTTTTAAAAATCTAAAGGTCACTTAAGGGTGCAAAAATTTCCCTTGCATCTATTAATTCAAGTAACAATGTTTAGTGTTTTTATTAATTGCCACTAATTAGCCAGCTGGGTGTTTTTGAATACAGAACTTGTCAATTGCCCAAATGTATAAAAAATTCCACAATAATAAAACTTTTATTTGGTCTAGGTGTAGTTTGACAGTCCACATTCCAATTTGGAGGCTGACAAAATTCAATCCGAAGTACTGTAACTTTAAATCAAAACAATGCATCAGAAAGTATGTGGATAAGTCACCAGGGAGCACCTTACTGAAAGCCATTTTAACTGAGCAGTATGTTCTGCCGCAGAGCAATAAAATTTTTGTTACTTATCAGTTCAAAAAGAGAACCTTGGATCCATTTAGAATAGTTAACGCAAAGGCTTTGTATTATTTTCTCAGACTGTGCAATGTTTCATGCACCTTATGTAAGAGACACTGAAGTGTCGGTTTATTTGAAGTACAAGTGCTTTTGTTTTGAACACAATGAAACTTTCACCTTTTCTGAGAAATCCTATTCAGTGTGGGTCATAGTGAGTCAAGTTGCAAGAGTGTGTAGTTTCTCATTTTTCAATATAGTTAATGAAATTCTTCATAAAAATTGACAAGTAGAACAGCAATGGAAGATGAATAGAAATGGAAAGTGAGACGCACTGTCCTAGTGGAATACTACAGATCCGTGTGCTCCCAGTAATGACTCCCACTATGATGTTCTCAGATATTTCACATGTAAAATGTGCAGAGTTTATACTTAATGGATTTTATTTATCAGACAAGTTGTAATTTTGGTGAAATATGAGCAAATAAAAAGTATTGTGTCTAGTTTCAATATATAACTACTAGTAATATATAATACTAGCTTTAGATTTCACAACAATTTATGTAACTATCACCTTTTAATATCTTGTAGTTTTCAGATTTGTGTTTTAAATCTGAATTTCCAAGAATTCACTGAATATTTAAATGGATAAACACCTTGGAAAAGGTATAAGATGGTAGCAGTGTACTCAGAGAACATGCAGTAAGTTGAAGTGCTAAGGCTAGTAAGAATTCTTTAGTATGTTGTAGCAGACATGCTGTGAGGAGGAGGTGTTATAATAGCAGAGAGGGAGTGTTTTGGCAAAGTAGAAAGCAGTGAGGGAGCTGTTAAATCAAGATGAAAGTCACATTGAAACTAGAGAGTGGACTGGTTGCAGGTGCTAATTTCCAGAAGGATAGTTAGTTGGTGCAATCTGGAAATAGAGCTGGACAAGAGTCAGCCAGAATAGGGGAGTTCGTATAGATATGTGAAATTGAGTTAATCTGTTGTGTTCTCCAAAATTGAAAATCCATATTAAATTCTGTAAAGTGAAGCAATGTATTAAAATAAAGTATAATGATATAAAATACAAAATGTAAAATGAACCCTAAAATCTTTTCATCGATGTAATTAACTAATTACACAAATCATGCATATATAATATTCACATTTTAATACATTAAAACATATAAATTGCAATTAATAGTTCTATACTGTAGCAAGATCAGAACACTAATACCAAATGTCAGCTAATTGTGGGGAACCATAGCTGACAGTGTTAATACTGTCAAAGGCTTAGCGGTAGGGACTGGATGAAAATGAGAAACAGGACTATTCATCACGTAGCAGCATCCATTTGCACCGTACAAATGCCAGGCTATGACCATCACCAATAAGAGACAACCTAACTGCCTCTTTACATTCAGTGGTGTCACCATCACTGAATCCCCCACTATCAACATCCTGAGGATTACCATTGACCAGCAACTCAACTGGACTTGCCACATGAACATTGGCTACAAGAATAGATCAGAGGAGAGGAATAATGTGGTGAGTAACTCACCTAACTCTCCAAAGATATATACAAGGCACATGTCAGGCGTATGATGGAATACTCACACTTGCCTGGATGGGTGCAGCTCCAACAACACTTAAGGCTTGCCACCCATCCAGGACAAAAGCAGCCCACTTGATTGGCACTACATTCACAAGCATTCACACCCTCCACCACTGATGCTCAGTGGTCGCAGTGTGTATTAACTACAAGATGCTCTGCAGGAATTCACCAAAGATCCTCAAGTAGCACCACGACCACTTCTATCTAGAAGGACAAGGGCAGTAGATACATGGGAACGCCATCTCCCCTCCAAATTCCCCTCCAAGCCACTCACCATACTGACTTGGAAATATGTCACCATTCCTTCAATGTCACTAGGTGAAAGTTATGGAACTCTCTCCGTAATGGCTTTGTGCGCCAACCCACAGCAGGTGGACTACAACAGTTCCAGAGGACAGCTCACCAACTTCTCAAGAGCAACGAGGGACAGGCAATAAATGCTGGCCAGCCAGTGACACCCTTATCCCATAAATGAATAAAAAATAATTAACTTTCAAGATTTTGGGCTAAGTTTGGTTCACACCTGAAGGCATGAAATTGATATAACATTGAAAATCAAACATACTGGGTAGTTCAAGTTGGACTGGAGGCTTAAAGCAAAGGTTAAAGGGGTGGAAAAAGAAATCAGCAGTCACAAGTATAATTTTCTTTTAACTCATTTAGAGTTAATCTCAAATCTGAATTAAATTAAGCAAACTTTCACACTTTTTTTGTAACTTGGGGAACTGAAGATGAATGTTCTGTACCTGAAATTTGACATATTTTTCTGTTGTAATCAACACCTTTTGAGACACAGAATTTAAATGAAATAATACTTCAGGAGTGTCATTTGGTATAAATGTCTTTTCCACGTAAAATATTTCATAAAACTGAATTCTTTCATTCTTGGTATCTACTGTTTACCATATGTAGACTGAGTAGGAACTATCCTGGACAAAGTGAATAATTTGCAAGTTGACAACTGGTTTTAAGATCATTTGACCATATAATCTTTTCTGGTCCATCAGATTCGAAGAGCACGCTCTAGTCTTCAGGCTTTTGATTGTTTCTCACTGTGAACATTCTTTCCTGTATGTTTATTAATGTTCTATGGTTTTGTTGATGTTTCTAAAAGAGAACTTCACCATTAAAATTTCATTATCTTTGTCTTCAAACCCTCATTGAAGGCACCTTTCATGATGTATGGCCAGAAAAAAAAGCTTCATCAGAGAATATAAATGTGATGTGATGAGTTGTTTTGTTCTGTGAGCCATGTAAATTTCACTAATTGTTTTAAAATTGTGATACCCTCTAAGCACTTCCTTGCGACAATAGTAATGGGTCCTGCAGATGGTGTGTCTGGAACAAAATTGCAGTAGCTGCTGGCACCAAGTTAGTTAATTTATTTTGGAATGAATGAATAATAATAGGTACTTTAAATGCTGATTTAATTAAACCATATTGAATGAGGCTGTACTTTCCAGGTGTTTATTGTAAACATCACTGGGAGAATAATGTCATGATTCTTTAATGAATAATATTCATTACAGTAAAAAATACATGTACCTTCAAAGTGTCACCTTTTACTGCTAAGAACACACACACAACAATTTTAATACTGGTTTGTAGTCTTTGACTCTGTACTTAGCCTTTTTGATGAAATCTCTTAGGATAAGAAGGGATTTTTTTGAGAAATGTTTCGCTCACTTTACATCAGATCTTGATAACCGTTTACCCCTCAGCTTCTGGTTGGAGATCAGTTGCTGCAGTTTGGACTGCAGCCAGTTAGAATTCTGTTAGCATTGCTTGGCTCCTGTATGGCTGGAAACTACATTTTGTTTTGTTCAGGAGCACTGTCATTGGACTGTGACAAAGGCCTTCCCCAACTAAGTTCAAGGATGAAAGAGCAGAAAGAGGCCATTTCGGGCCATTGGGTCTGCACCAACCCTCCGAAGAGCATTCCACCCAGGTCATCCCTCCTATATAGTGTTTTTACCATGGCTAACCTACTTAACCAGCACATCGCTGGACAGTATGAAGTAATTTAGCATGGCCTGCACATCTTTGGATTGTGGGAGGAAACCGGAGCACCTTGGGGGAAACCCACCTAGACACAGAGAATGTGCAAACTCCACACAGACAGTCGGCCAAAGGTGGGATTGAACCCAAGTCCCAATGCTGTCAGATAGCAGTGCTAATCCAATCACTGAGCCACCATGCTACCCCAGTCTCTACTGGGAATTACAATTACCTTTCTAATGAACCAATTTCTATCCATTGTTCCCAAAACTGCTGATGTTTAGTGGTGATTGAGGGATTAGATGAGGTCCACATGCCCTTCCTGTGTTTAAGGCTACCCAACACCCCTTCCTGCCTTCAGTCGTCATTTGTTTGAGGGGTCCAAATGATCCTGAATCTGAGTTGGGTGCAGCGGTGTTAGCTGTATCACTCCACTGGCACTGGAAGCATGAGGCCTACATCTCTTGATGCGCAGGGCTTCTGCTGCCATGGATCTCATGGTGAGAGCCCAACATGGCTACATGAGAGCTTGAAGCTCATTTGATCCTATCAGGAATTTTGCATGGAATGATGGGGGTTCCCTAGCAGGTGTTTGATTGATGGGCAAGATCATTGTCAGCTAGATATTGCAAGCTAAGTTTCATACAACAGTAGCTTTTCATTCCAAATGTTGTCACGCAAACACAATGTCCTGTGCTTCAAAATCATTCCTAAGCTTTGACTTGGAATCCACACAGTCAGATTAAACACAGTTTGAATACAAACTGCTCTGATCCAATGCTAAATTTGCAGTATCCATGCATGTCCAGAGAAAGAGCTCATGCAGAATTCATAAAATCATAGAATCTCTGCAGAGCAGAAAGAGGCCATTTCGGGCCATTGGGTCTGCACCACCCTCCAAAGAGCATTCCGCCCAGGTCATCCCTCCTGTATGGTGTTTTTACCATGTTTTTTCCAGAGAAAAGTGACTTCACATGTCAAGAAAGAAAAAGTTGTTTGGTGAACTGATTTTAATTATGTTTAACCAAATTATTATCTTTGCTTCTTGTGAGAAAATGTGATTGTACATTTCTAGCCTATACAAAATACCTTCTGGCTTCTACTGTGGTGGGAAAATGTTCACTTCACGGTAATTTTCAGTGAACAGTTTTCCACACACAGGGATCCATTGGACTCTGGGAATGCTAAACAATCATTTTACAAATGATTAAATTTGTTTATGCACAGCTGTGTACATGAGAGCAGGTGCTCGTGGAGAAAAAGCTTGAAGTGTAACAAAGAAATGCTTGTGGAAAGAAAGACTTCTATAAAAATGTTGATGAATGCCTGGAATAGTCAGTTAAACAGACTAGTCGAGACAATTATTTGTGATTTTCAAAATGAAGTTACATCTAAGGTTTGGGGGAGGGGGAGGGGGCAGTGGCAGGGAGTTGATTATACTTATACCAATAAGATGGCATGTGATTGAGGTTTTCTCTCTTTTTTTCCCCTTTCTGATTTGTTTGGTGGCCAGGCCCAGGCTGAGTCTAGATTCCAGTTCTCAAACAAAACTGCCCAATGGATTTGAATGTCCATGTTATGCAGCACCCAATTTTAAGCTCATTGACTTTAATGGAGAGTAAAATAGCCTGGCGTATAAAATGAGTATCAGTCCAAAATTCTGCCCTTTTCCAGCTGTATGGGTTCTGTTACTGTTAGACGGAGAGATTAGGAAAGCTGTTAAGATCCTCTATGCTTCGGTTGTGTCTGCATGAGATTGATTTATCATGTTTGTTTTCTGTTTTGAGTCATTTGGCTTTATAAACCTAATTTTAATCATCCAATATAGCCTTAGCTACTGAAGACTTATCAACTTTTAAAGACATCCAACTGTTCCAATATGTCTTTATCAATGTTTAGCACATTTACCACTTTCACTTTCACTATGACTTTAGCAACATCTTCTTTGTTGATAAAGAGAGATGTAATTTCCTCATTTAGTACCTCAGCCATGTCTTCTCCCCCTCCCCCACCCTGCCAATATTTTCATCTCCAGTTAGCCCTAAACCTCCTCTTGTTACTTGCTTTATTTTACCTGTCAGTTTCTTTTCACATTCTATCCTTCCTTAACTCCTTCTGCTCTGAACCCCTTTGATTATTTGGGAATACATCAGAGGGAAGATTGCTACCTTGAGTGGCATGGGCAATGGAGAGAAAGTACAATGAGAAGAAAAACAGTCAGATTTCCAAGTCAAGATCATTTTTCTGATTTTCACCTTGAGTTCATAGCAAGTTCTGAATGGTGATCACATTTTTAGGCATTTGCATTTCATGTTTCGGAAATCTCACCTGATTTCTATGCAACTGCTGATTTGCCCCTTCTTCCCCAAGAAATTAGGCAGAGTCAGTGTTCAACATGAAAGTCAGCTTGGCAGCAGCTTACCAATTGCTTTTTGGTGCCTTCAACCAGCTTCAGTGGGAGTTGTCAGCACCATTTCCCTTCTTGTTTCAAGGACTCTGTTGTTTTCCATGCTTCTTCCACATAAGTCTATATTTCCAAACCACCAGCATTATAATATCATGGCTGCTTTGATACCAACTCTTCCGATCACTTCAGCCTTTCAGGACTTCACTTTGGAGTTCAGGGACACTTATGCCTTGCATGCTTCTTCCAGGTTATTTTTGTGTGTGGGGACACACATGCATCTACATAGCATATATCCTATGGGTCATAACTTATTTTCTTAGTGCTCTCCATTTTGTGCTCTTTGGCGGCTGCCAAGCTTTCTGGCTTTCATTGCAATCCTAACTTACAGATTATCATCCTCTGTACAGAGGGAAAGGCAGGCAGCTTGTCACCATTCAGAGCACTGAACAATCAAGGAGGCACACCGTGCTATGTCAGGGTCACACGTGCAGCATATACAACAAAGACAATGAATATGCTTCAACCAAAATGGCCATTGGAGCACTGCTGCTTTGTCAGGTGAAGAATCATGCCTCTACTTATTGTAATGCCATCCATTTGCCTTTAAATTGGATATCATTAAATTATTTCTTTTTTTTCTACAACAATTAATATTAAAAGTTAAGGCCTCAAACAATCACAAGCAATATACTCTTTGCATAGGAAAAAAAAAGTCAAAACAACAGCAGTTTTAAAAGGGAGAAGAACAGACAAAGGAAGCACATGGTGAGGACAGTGCAGGAGAGAGAGAGACAACCTGCACAGTTACTGCCTTTGCTGTTTTGAATTCATGTATCGCTGGACATCGGAGTGCGTCTGGGAAAATTAACAAACAGTGAAATTCACAACTAATCTTGGAGGAACCTGTTTGGGCGAAGTTCACAGCACAGAATCAGATAAGTTAATCGTTGATTTAAGTGTGTCCAACAGAAAGGCAGCAGTAGTGAGTAGAGTGGGTTCTTTCTTGATTATATATATGTTTTTGGAGATATGTCTCTTGATTAAACTTAAAATATAAGCCATAACTATTAATTTAACCTGGGGCAGTGTTTTGTAGAGGAATAAGACGGTGTTATTTTCTGGGTCTGTAGATTGTGAAGGAACAAAAATGGCCTTTAATAGAGTGGTATGTACTTCTTGTCAGATGTGGGCGTTTAAAGAGAGTTTAAGGTTTACTGCCATAAATACTGTTGGATGTGAATCTTATCAGATCGAATGGATCGGTTGGAGAGACAGTTAGAAGCAAGGAGGAATTTGCAACAGCAACAGTATGTGATGGATGGCACTTATAGAAAGGGGGTAAAGTCGCAGATACAGTCACATAGATGGGTTAACTCCAGGAAAGGGAAGAGAGGTAGGCAGCTAGTGCAGGAGTCTTTTGTGGATATACCCATTTCGAACAGGTATGCTGTTTTGGAAAATGTAGGGGGTGATGGATTCTCAGGGGAACGTAGCACGAACAGCCAAGTTTCTGGTATTGAGACTGGCTCTAATGCAACGAGGGGTATGTCGGCTTCCAAGGGATCAATTGTGTTAGGGATCTCTCAAGTCCGAAGTACAGACAGACGTTTCTGTGGCCAGCAGTGAAAAATCAGAATGGTGTGTTGCTTCCCTGGTGCCAGGATCAAGGATGTCTCAGAGAGGGTGCAGAATGTTCTCATGGGAGAGAGGGGCCAGCAAGAGGTCATTGTCCACATTGGAACGAATGACATAGGAAGGGAAAAGGATGAGATTCTGAAAGGAGATTACAGGGAGTTAGGCAGAAATTTAAAAAGGAGGTCCTCGAGAGTAGTAATATCTGGATTACTCCCAGTGTTATGAGTAGTGAGGGCAGGAATAGGAGCATAGAGCAGATGAATGCATGGCTAAGGAGCTGGTGTATGGAAGAAGGATTCACATTTTTGGATCATTGGAATCCTTTACGGGTAGAAGTGACCTGTACAAGAAGGATGGATTGCACGTAAATTGGAAGGGGACTAATATACTGGCAGGGAAATTTGCTAGAGCTGCTTGGGAGGATTTAAACTAGTAAGGTGGGGTGGTGGGACCAAGGGAGATAGTGAGGAAGGAGATCAACCTGAGACTGGTACAGTTGAGAACAGAAGCGAGTCAAACAGTCAGGGCAGACAGGGACAAGGTAGGACTAATAAATTAAACTACATTTATTTCAATGCAAGGGGCCTAACAGGGAAGGCAAATGAACTCAGGGCATGGCTAGGAACACGGGACTGGGATATCATAGCAATTACAGAAACATGGCTCAGGAAAGGGCAGGCTGGCAGCTTAATGTTCCAGGATACAAATGCTACAGGAAGGATAGAAAGGGAGGCAAGAGAGGAGGGGGAGTGGCATTTTTGATAAGGGATAGTATTACAGCCGTGCTGAGGGAGGATATTCCCGGAAATACATCCAGGGAAGTTATTTGGGTGGAACTGAGAAATAAGAAAGGGATGATCACCTTATTGGGATTGTATTATAGACCCCCTAATAGTCAGAGGGAAATTGAGAAACAAACTTGTAAGGAGATCTTAGCTATCTGTAAGAATAATGGGGTGGTTATGGTAGGGGATTTTAACTTTGCAAACATCGACTGGGACTGCCATAGTGTTAAAGGTTTAGACGGAGAGGAATTTGTTAAGTGTGTACAAGACAATTTTCTGATTCAGTATGTGGATGTACCTACTCGAGAAGGTGCAAAACCTGACCTACTCTTGGGAAATAAGGCAAGGAGGTGACTGAGGTGTCAGTGGGGGAGCACTTTGGGGCCAGCAACCATAATTCTATTAGATTTAAAATAGTGATGGAAAAGGATAAGCCAGATCTAAAAGCTGAATTTCTAAATTGGAGAAAGGCCAATTTTGACGGTATTAGGCAAGAACTTTCGAAAGCTGATTGAGGGCAGATGTTCGCAGGTAAATGGGCCAGCTGGAAAATGGGAAGCCTTCAGAAATGAGATAATGAGAATCCAGAGAAAGTATATTCCTGTCAGGGTCAGAGGGAAGGCTGGTAGGTATAGGGAATGCTGGATGACTAAAGAAATTGAGGGTTTGGTTAAGAAAAAAAAGGAAGCACATGTCAGGTACAGACAGGATAGATCGAGTGAATCCTTAGAAGAGTATAAAGGAAGTAGGAGCACATTTAGGAGGGAAATCAGGAGGGCAAAAAGGGACATGAGATAGCTTTGGCAGATAGAATTAAAGAGAATCCAAAGGGTTTTTCCAGATACATTAAGGACAAAAGGGTAACTAGGGAGAGAATAGGGCCCCTCAAAGATCAGCAAGGTGGCCTTTGTGTGGAGCCACAGAAAATCGGGGCGATATTAAATGAGTATTTTGCATCAGTATTTACTGTGGAGAAAGGTATGGAAGATATAGACTGTAGGGAAATAGATGGTGACATCTTGCAAAATGTTCAGATTACAGAGGAGGAGTTGCTGGATGTCTTGAAACGGGTAAAGGTGGATAAATCCCCAGGACCTGATCAGGTGTACCCGAGAACTCTGTGGGAAGCTAGAGAAGTGATTGCTGGGCCTCTTGCTGAGATATTTGTATCATCGATAGACACAGGTGAGGTGCCAGAAGACTGGAGGTTGGCAAACGTGGTGCCACTGTTTAAGAAGGGTGGAAAGGACAAGCCAGGGAACTTTGGACCAATGAGCCTGACCTCGGTGGTGGGCAAGTTGTGGGAGGGAATCCTGAGGGACAGGATGTACACGTATTTGGAAAAGCAAGGACTGATAGTCAACATGGCTTTGTGCGTGGGAAATCATGTCTCACAAACTTGATTGAGTTTTTATGAAGTAACAAACAGGATTGATGAGGGCTGAGCGGTAGTTGTGATCTATGTGGACTTCAGTAAGGCGTTCGACAAGGTTCCCCATGGGAGACTGATTAGCAAGGTTAGAACTCATGGAATACAGGGAGAACTAGCCATTTGGATACAGAACTGGCTCAAAGGTAGAAGACAGAGGGTGGTGATGGAGGGTTGTTTTTCAGACTGGAGGCCTGTGACCAGTGGAATGCCACAAGGATTGGTGCTGGGTCCTCTACTTTTTGGTCATTTACATAAATAATTTGGATGTGAGCATAAGAGGTACAGTTAGTAAGTTTGTAGATGACACCAAAATTGGAGGTGTAGTGGACAGCGAAGAGGGTTACCTCAGATTACAACAGGATCTTGACCAGATGGGCAAATGGGCTGAGAAGTGGCAGATGGAGTTTAATTCAGATAAATGCAAGGTGCTGCATTTTGGGAAAGGAAATCTTAGTAGGACTTATAAACTTAATGGTAAGGTCCTAGAGAGTGTTGCTGAACAAAGAGACCTTGGAGTGCAGGTTCATAGCTCTTTGAAAGTGGAGTTGCAGGTAGATAGGATAGTGAAGAAGGCGTTTGGTATGCTTTCCTTCATTGGTCAGAGTATTGAGTACAGGAGTTGGGAGTCATGTTGCGGCTGTACAGGACATTGGTTCGGCCACTGTTGGAATATTGCTTGCAATTCTGGTCTTCCTATCGGAAAGGTATTGTGAAATTTGAAAAGGTTCAGAAAAGATTTACAAGGATGTTGCCAGGGTTGGAGGATTTGAGCTATAGGGAGAGGCTGAACAGGCTGGGGCTGTTTTCCCTGAAGCATCGGAGGCTGAGGGGTGACCTTATAGAGGTTTACAAAATTATGAGGGGCATGGATAGGATAAATAGGAAATGTCTTTTCCCTGGGGTGGGGGAGTCAAGAACTAGAGGGCAGAGGTGTAGGGTGAGAGGGGAAAGATATAAAAGCGATCTAAGGTGCAACGTTTTCATGCAGAGAGTGGTATGGGTATGGAATGAGCTGCCAGAGGAAGTGGTGGAGGCTGGTATAATTGCAACATTTAAAAGTCATTTGGATGGGTATATGAATAGGAAGGGTTTGGAGGGATATAGACTGGGTGCTGGCAGGTGGGACTAGGTTGGTTTGGGATATCTGGTCGGCATGACGAGTTAGCCTCCTTTCATTTATCTCTCCCCCCTGCAGGCACTCTGCCTCTATTCCTGATGAAGGGCTTTTTCCTCGAAACGTCGATTTTCCTGCTCCTCGGATGCTGCCTGAACTGCTGTGCTTTTCCAGCACTACTCTAATCTAGAATCTGGTTTCCAGCATCTGCAGTCCTTGTTTTTACCAGGTTGGACTGAAGGGTTTGTTTCCATGCTGTACGTCTCTATGACTCTATCAGTTGGCCCCTTATCATGTCTAATATGCAAAGCAATGCAGATGCAAAATTAAAAATCGTACCTAAGTTTGCCATATCTGTATCACTTTTTATACCTGATATTGAGTCTGTTATGTTGGTACACTGAACTTTATGTATGCAAGGACATGGTCTGTAATGTTCAAGAATGACTTTTTTTTTGGAAGGAGTGCTAGTGTGGTGAATAATTTCCTTAAAATTACTCCTCCAGTATAGTGTTATTCAATTGATCTGCAGCATACAGCTGGTTACATAGCTCAGAACTTCATGTTCATGATATTGGCCTCCTTGCAAAGCTTCCTGACAGTGTGTCAGGACATAATATGTCACTTCAAAGTGATGTGGCATGAGTACTGTATCTGATATTCTGTTTAGTTCCCAACACTGTCCACAAATTATTGGCTCACCCTTCTGAATTGGAGCCTGTGCTTGGAGGATCGCTTGTGGCCTTGGGAGAAATCATGGATAGTGGCATTGGAGAAGATATCAATTCGAAAGTAGAGTTAATATTTTAGGTCCAGTGATGCTTCTTCAGAACTGATTGCAGTGAGGCAAATGCTGAAGGTGGGGCCGCTGGAAGGAGTAAGAGTAAATGATAATTGGTGATGGAGCCAAGAGAGCGAGAAGCGTCACTGGGAACAGCAACTTTTTGGGGTTGTCTCACAGCTCATGAAGGAGAAGTAGTAGATGAAGATCACTGAAGGAGGCAAAATAAATTGTCCAGGCACTGAATCTATGATCTAGTCATTATCTGCAAGTTGAGCATGTGAGGCTAGATAGAACCTCATTGAAACTTCCAAGATGAATAAGTTTGATTTGGACTTCTTTTTATTGTGTTATTTTCTTATCGGACAAACAGTCCACTGTACAGTTGGACCTGGTATTTCTGTACTCCTTAAACTTTTCTGATGAATAAGTATTCACTTATATGTTCACAATTTGCATGTACGATATCTTTGACTGATCCCACCTTAAAGTATCTGCCCATTTCAGATCTGCTGTTTGGGAAAAAGCAACAGCATGGATCATCTATGTAGACACACCTTCCCACAGTCTCCGCAAAATTCTTTTAGCTTCAATATTGACAACACTAAAGTGCAATGGCTTTGTGGTTGGCAAAAATGTAATGGTTCCAGGATCTGTGACATCTAAGGCCATCTGTAGTTATGGAGACAGTTGCATGTAAGAGATGAGTAATGCTTGGTCATTGCAACTTCTTTTGATTTTGGGATGTCTGAAGCAGCAGCTGATCTCTCCAACAGGCGTGATTTGACCTGATCCAATTGATTATTTGCAGTGCAATGTCACCTGTGCCTTCCATGTGTCCTCATTAGGGTTCTTTTCTCCTTCTCCCTTCTGTGTCTAAGTACGATACTGGCTTCCACAATCAAAAAACAAAGAAATGAGGATGTTGGAAATCAGAAACAAAACAGAAATTGTGGGAAAAACTCAGCAGTTCTGGTAGCATCTGTCGAAAGAAAGTGGAGTTAACATTTTGGTGATTCTTCTTCAGGAATGATTAATTGTAATGAGGAAAAGGTTGGTATTTATGCTGAAGATGGAGTGAGGGAAGGGGGAGGAGTAAACGATAGGTGGTGATGGAGCTGAGAGAGAGAGGGAGAGTGAGAGAACAACAGCTGGGCAGACAAAGGAATGGGTAAAGGTCATCCTGGGGGATCATTAGTAGCTGACAATGTTAGCACACTGAGACTGGGTGTGTACAGGATATATACCAATCTTTTCCTGGTTACAATCACATCTGAAGAAGGATCACTGGACCGGAAATGTTAACTCTGCTTTCTCTCCACAGATCCTGCTAGACCTACTGACTTATACAGCTGGACTGGAGAAAGCTTGCTCTGTAGTTGGCCCTGTTGGCCTGGAAGACTTGGCCTGTTGGCCCTTGGGACTTCTGGGCTAGAGGGTGGAAATCTGCTGAGGTGGGAGTCAATGTATCCTCACATGTGCTCTAGCCAGGTCCAGCTGGTGTGAAGTGCTTAATGTCTGCCACCCCAGCAGCAGTGTTTGCCGTCACTGCTGGTTCCTTCCATTTGCTTAGTAGCATTTCTCTCATAATTGTAATTTCACTAAATCTCTGTTTCCCTTCCACATCCTGATTTACAGGTATTACTGGATTTATTTTGTATCCTTTAGAGTGAAGACAGTAGCAAACTATTTGTTAATTTCATCTGCTGTTTCCTTATTATTTAATATTATCTCCTCATTGTCATTCTCCAGAAGATAAACACGCACCTTACTATCTTTTGCTTTTTAAATACAATTTCCATAGGTCAACCAATTTTTGATTTATGATTGCCATATGTATTATTTTTGATTACTGTGGTTATCTGTTTGACTAAATTATTACTTATTTTATGTAGTTCTACGTATTTCTAACTTCCCTTTATGTTGATTGTCCAATCCATTTTAGCCTTTTGGTTTCTGTTTTTATTCTCTTACAGTTGCTATATTTGTCAGATTTCTTTTGCATTGCTTCCTTAAGATTAGCATGTGCACTTTTCTCAAAATCCCAGTATCATTCTAATCATTGTTGAAACCCTGCCTTTGCCATGTGTCTTGAACTCCCGTTTCTTCAGTTATCCCTTGCTGGTCTGCAGTTTGATATGCTACTTTTTCAGGTCAATCAATTAATCTGATCTGGATCTAGTCTGCATCTTTTGGTCAATTGAACTTTTCTAATTTTCAGTTAGAAAATCTTTAATTTTTTTGATTCTTCCTGTAGCCATTTGCCAAGTGAACACAACTAGGCCATGGTTATTGTTCAAGTTCTAATGGAACATGGTTTCCAGCATCTGCAGTCATTGTTTTTACCTAGTTGATTTTAACCCTACTGCGAATCCTCTTGCAAGGATGCCTGCCTTGAAGAAGTTTTCCTCCTCTCTCTACAAGAATCTCAGGGAGTCCCTCTCCCACTGCAACTCCCAGGTCATTTCCTCTGCCCTGAAGCTCTTCAACCATGTCCTGAAACAGACTCGCTACTACAGCCACATTTGCTTCCTCAGTGCCTGCCTCCGTAACCACCTCATCCCACACAGACCCCGGACCGCCTTTAAACCAGTAGATTTCGGAACCGAACAGGACAAACAGTACAGACTACGGATTCAAAAACACCAGCAATAGTTCTCCTTCAAGATCCTCCACTCCTTGCTCGCAGAAATGCGCCAGCACCTAACCTCTCTACAGTCAGCCCTGCCTCAGCTGAGGGCCACATTCTATCAGAACTGTAAAGGACCCTTTCTGTACTACATCCTCAGGAGAAGTCATACTCTCAACAAACAGTATTTCAACTCCATCTCAAACATCAAAAACTGTAAGTACAACAAACTTTTATCTACCCACCTCCATAACCAGCGCTCCTCAAACATTCCAGTAAATTCCCCCGGCCTCTGGAACTGCTTGGACGCCATTAGCCATACGGCTGGTGCAGCCACCATCCCCACGCTGATCGATGACGTCACTTCCGCCCCCAATCATGGCCGCTTCCACAGCCACTTCCGCCCGTCACAATTCTTCATGCACCACACATGACATTACTTCCGCCCCTCACATCATCGCTGATGTCACACACTCAGTGACTTCCACCCCCCCCCACTGCCGTGTTTGCCACCACTTCCCCCCCCCCCCCACCAACGCCACTCACCTGCATTCTGCTGACACGCCCCGCACAGATCCCACTGTCACCATCCCCGCCCCCCAGAACCTTGAGGGGAACACCACCTCTGCTCATGACTCCACCCCCATTCCCCCACCACCACACCCACTCCAGTTACCGGCTCCGCTCCTACTCCCAGCTCCACACCAGATCCCAGCTCCCAGCCCTGCCGAGTTTTCAACATCCCTCCAGATCTCCCCCTCACTGAGTCCTCAGCAAATGACTCACCTTCACCCCCCTCCGCCCACGCATCAATGAATTTAATACATGCCGTGACGTCGAATACTTGTTCCTCCGCCTCCGAGCTTACTTTCACAATCAGGACTCCCGCCCCCCTTCCGAGGACCCCTTTGCCCACCTCCAACACACTGCATCCACCTGGACACTCTGTGCTGGCCTATTACCTGCCCTAGACCTCTTCATTTCCAACTACCGCTGGGACATTAACCGCCTCAACCTGTCTACCCCCCTCCCCCAATCCAACCTCCCACCCTCACAATGCGCAGCCCTCCAATCCCTCTGCTCCAATCCCGACCTCACCATCAAGCCAGCAGATAAAGGGGGCGCAGTGATAGTCTGGCGCACTGACCTCTACACCGCTGAAGCCAGATGCCAACTCGAGGACACATCTTCCTACCGCCCCCTCGACCATGACTCCACCCCCCCAATCACCAAACCATCATCTCCCAGACCATACAGAACCTCATCACCTCAGGAGATCTCCCAGCCGCAGCTTCCAACCTCATAGCCCGGGAACCCCGCACTGCCCGGTTCTACTTCCTTCCCAAGATCCACAAGCCTGACCACCCTAGCCGACCCATTGTCTCAGCATGTTCCTGCCCCACTGAACTCATTTCTACCTACCTCGACACTGTCCTATCCTCCTTAGTCCAGGAACTCCCCACATACGTTCGAGACACCACCCACGCCCTCCACCTCCTCCAAGACTTCCGTTTTCCTGGCCCCCAACGCCTCATCTTCACCACAGATATCCAGTCCCTCTATACCTACATCCGCCATGACCAGGGCCTCCAAGCCCTCCGTTTCTTCCTCTCCCAATGTCCCCAACAGTACCCTTCCACCGACACTCTCATTCGTTTGGCCGAACTTAACCTTTAACAATTTAAACTTAACTTAAACAACTTAAACCACCCTTAACAATTTCTCCTTCAAATCCTCCCACTTCCTCCAGACCAAAGGGGTAGCCATGGGCATCCATATGGGCCCCAGCTATGCCTGTCTCTTTGTTGGCTACGTAGAACAGTCCATCTTCCCTAATTACACAGGCACCACTCCCCACCTCTTCCTCCGCTACATTGATGACTGCATTGGCGCCACCTCGTGCTCCTGCGAGGAGTTTGAGCAATTCATCAACTTCACCAACACATTCCACCCTGACCTTAAATTCATCTGGACCATCTCTGACACCTCCCTCCCCTTCCTGGACCTTACCATCTCCATTAATGACGACTGACTTGACACCAACATTTTTTACAAACTCACCGACTCCCACAGCTACTTGGATTACACCCCTTCCCACCCTACCTCTTGCAAAAATGCAAGATTCCCAATCCCTCCGCCTCCACCGTATCTGCTCTCAGGAGCACCAGTTCCGCCACAGAACACACTAGGTGGCCTCCTTCTTTAGAGACTGCAATTTCCCTTCCCACGTGGTTAAAGATGCCCTCCAATGCATCTTGTCCACATCCTGCAACTCCGCCCTCCAACCGTAACAAGGACAGAACGACCTTGGTGCTCACCTTCCACCCTACCAACCTTCACATAAACCAAATCATCCGCCGACATTTCCGCCACCTCCAAACGGACCCCACCACCAGGGATATATTTCCCTCCCCACCCCTTTCCGCCTTCCGCAAAGACCGTTCCCTCCGTGACTACCTGGTCATGTCCACACCACCCCAGAACCCACCCTCCCATCCTGGCACCTTCCCCTGCCACCGCAGAAATTGCAAAACCTGCGCCTACACCTCCTCCCTCACCTCCATCCAAGGCCCTAAAGGAGCCTTCCACATCCATCAAAGTTTTATCTGCACATCCACCAATATCATTTATTGTATCCGTTGCTCCCAATGCAGTCTCCTCTACATTGGGGAGACTGGACACCTCCTAGCAGAGCGCTTTAGGGAACATCTCTGGGACACCCGCACCAATCAACCACACCGCCCCGTGGCCCAACATTTCAACTCCCCCTCCCACTCTGCCGAGGACATGGCGATCCTGGGCCTCCTTCACTGCCGCTCCCACACCACCTGATGCCTGGAGGAAGAATGCCTCATCTTCCACCTCAGAACACTTCAACCCCAGGGCATCAACGTGGACTTCAACAGTTTCCTCATTTCCCCTTCCCCCAACTCACCCCAGTTCCAAACTTCCAGTTCAGCACTGTCCCCATGACTTGTCCTACCTGCTTATCTTCTTTCCCACCTATCCACTCCACCGTCCCCTCCCGACCTATCACCTTCATCCCCTCCCCCACTCACCTATAGTACTCTATGCTACTTTCTCCCCACCCTCCTCTCATTTATTTCTCCACCCTTCAGGCACGCTGCCTGTATTCCTGAAGAAGGGCTTTTTCCCGAAACGTCGATTTTACTGCTCCTCGGATGCTGCCTGAACTGCTGTGCTTTTCCAGCACCTCTAATCCACATTTCTAATGGTCATGTGATAAGATGTTTTAATGCATTTGTGCATTTTAATAGTAGGAGCAAGAAGACCTCTGAATAATGAAGCTCTTAAAGAGAAAAACTTTGAAATGTTTCTCTTCTCAGTTCCAGAACTTAATTGACATGGTCTTCATTCATTATACCTTCTTTCAATAATTTTAAAATATTGAGAATTTTGGGACCTTTATTACTGAAAGGTTTGTTCACAATAATAATATTATATCATTGAAGTGGTACAAGATACATTGAAGTCGTTCGAGATCAGCAAATACCAGATGATATCTGTAGATCTTGGCACACCTAGTATGAAGAACAAGTGTCTCAGTTTGCTTGGGGCCAACAAAGGTGATATTACATAGTCTTGCCATCTGCCACAAGAGAACTTGCTGCCATATTGCAGCATAAGGGTGGCACTGCAAGTGGTTGGCAAGGTCATTACAACTCTCACCTGATGACTGTGACTCAAGTCCTGTCTAGCACTGCAGCAACCAACAATTTGCTGCTCACATTTGTGTTAGAGATTCAGAATATTCAGCACTTCATCTCTCTTCCTGCTAACCTATCTTCTTAATATCATTGTACTCTGCAACATCTTAAACTTCATTAATTATTCTAAGGGGTGTCAGTAAGTGACCATGTTTGTCTGATGTGGAGATGGTGGTAGTGCTATTATTGCTGGAGTACTAATCCAGAGACCCAGGTAGTAGTGTGGAGACCTGGGTTCAAACCCCACCATGGCATTTGATGAATTTGAATGAACAGATTAATGATGAAACCATTGTTGATTGTTGTATAAACTCTTTGTGTTCACAAATGTCCTTTAGGGAAGCCTAAAGCTCCAGCCATTTGCGCATCAGACTCTCATCAGAAGCCAAGTATTGAAGCAAGGTCAAAACTATATGGTGTGAGAGAGAGGATATCTGTATTTGCCAACTCTGCTTGCTTCAAAAAACAGCATTGTTAGGCTACATGTTTGAGCTGAATATAAGGCATCATAAATCACATCTAAGACCTGCGCAAGTGGCTCATTACAGTGTCAAAAGCTTTGATCTTTCTTATCACTGGATCATCCCAGGCAATCTTTGTTGATACGTCCTAAAGAAGTCAACAAATATGTGGAAAGAAGATAATAGATTAAGTACCAGGGAAAAAGTGATCATAGCTTATACAAAATAAAAGTAAATTATTCTGGATAGTTAATCGCTTTGAGAAATCTTAGGGCTTGCCTGATAGCCTTAGAATGCTTAGAAACACAGCTATTCATGAGGCTACAGGTATCTTGTTTTTGAATCTCCCAGAAGATAGGGAGGAATGAAGTTTGCTAAAAGTAGGTGAAATCAAACAGTGGAAGTAAATGTCAAAGCCTCATGCCCTCAAAATGTAACCAAAAGAGAATTGCAGGACTTGTATAAAAGGAGCTAATGTAACAATATATTCTGGAGTGATATGAAACTGTCAGTGATGAAAACTAGCCTTATAGTACATCAGCAGCCCATTTTACACCACATCTGATTTTAGATTGTGTTCTACTGCTGTCATGCAGTGTCTGTGTGTATGTGGCAGAGAGGTAGAGTAATAAGCACAGAATGATTTAGCCTTGTATTTAGAGAAGGTTTCTACAATCTCCATCCCTTCACCCCACCTAAGAACTCTGGGCCTCGGACTTTAAGAATCAACTTGTCATATCTGTCTAATGGCCTAAATTTTGCTCCTGCTGTACATTGTGCTGGAGGACCTTCCCTGCAACCAGTTACAAAGTGAAATAACATTACACATTGATATTCAAGAGGTCATCCTGAATCTTGTGACTATTGATAAATATACATTATACCCCTTGGCTGTATTTGTTACAGACAGACTTGAATTTCATCATATTGAAAAGGAGCAATTCAACAACTCACCAAGGCTCTTTAGACAGCACCTTTAATGCCTACAAGGACAGGGACTCCAGTTGAATAAGAGCACCAAAACCTTTTTTGGATTGTGGGTACACTTACGCCACAAAGACTGCTGCAGTTGCAGAAGCTCATCATCACCATCACCACCTCGAGTGCATTTAGGGTTGAGAAATAAATGCTGGCTCAGACAGCGATGCCTGTGAAAATTTATTTCAGTAGTTCAGAAGTGAAATTGTCCTCTTCCTGTGATCAGACTTTGATCAGTTTCAAATTGGCAAGCTGAAATATTGCAGACTTTTAACAGCTGTCTACATGGTATTCCATTCCTGCAATCAAAAACTTCTGGCATTTTCTGCTCATCAGTCACATGCAAGTGATTAGATGTCATTAATCATGTGAGATCAATCTTTGGCAAACTTTGAAGCTAATGTCTATTGCAAGCTGGTTCCACTGCTTATCCCAGTAATGTAATATAATTCCTGAAGCGTGCATGCACTTGTTTATGTCCTGTGTAGGACATCATCAATGCAAAGTCAGCAACTGGAAGGAGGAATTGTAATGAATAGAGATATTCTGTAAAGTGGTTGCTCAGTCTCCATTTCATTTCCTTACAATGAATAATGAATATCCAAGGGAAAAAGTGCATGTAAATTTCTGTCTTGTACAGAAGTGGTTTTTGGAGCTATGGACCATTACTTCACTGAAAAGAGACAAATTAACAATTGTTACACGGGCGATTGCTGCATAAGAAGGTTGTAGGAAAGGCCAGTGCAAAGTTGAGATAATGGAAAACGTATAAAGATATTCTTGAGGAACTAGTGTCTTTGGAAAGAAAAAAATAAATAGATGCCCTTGATAGTAGGATTATGTAAGTAGATTATCTGCAGATGCAGATCAAGATCAAAGGTGAGTACAAGATAACTCTGCCAGTGGGAGCAGAAGCACAGAAATGAGGGCATGTCAGATGCTACTTGCAATCGATAACCAAATACCTGGCTTGAGGTAAAGAAAAGGAACTTTATTAGTTTGGGAATGGAAAACTAAATCATTGGAGCAGACATGTTAAAGTAAAGCATTTAGTCATTAAAAAATGTGGTAGAACAAAATATAATCTGAGTAAATGTGTTCTAATTGTGTTGTATGTCTTTGGAACAGTATTTCTGGTCATGGAGGGTTCCAGGGAGAAAGCTGGAGAATGGAGTTGAGAAACTGATCAGCCATGACTGAATGGCAGAGCAGACCCGATGGGCAGAATGGCCTAACTTCTGCTCCTATGTCTTATGGTTTACATGAAGGTGATGATCCTGCTCACTAGTTGCAAAGTTGAGAGTAAACCTTGTGCAAGGACTTGGAAAGCCATGACTGGATTTTAAATCAACAAAGAAGTAATTTTTTTAAAAGTGCATTTCCTCATGGGATGTGAGCATCACTGGTAATGCTAGAATTTGTTGGCCATCCTAATTATTCTTGATCTTGGCTTATTAAGCCATTTCAGAGGGTACTTAAGAATCAACTGCACTGGAAGTGATTTCCTCGAATTCCAAGAGCAGCAATTACTGCTTTATATGCTGTTGCATTGTTTTGGAACTTTGGAGAAAAAAAGTCAAAACAACAGCAGTTTTGAAAGGGAGAAGGGCAAACAAAGGCAGTACATGGTCAGTGCAGGAGAGAGGGAGAGAAAGAAACCCACACTGCTAACTGACACTGCAATGAACCTGCGCAGTTACTGCTTTGCTGTTTGAATTTATGCATCGCTGGACATCTGAGTGCACCTAGGAAAACTTAACAAACACAAAATCTACAACTGATCGTGGAGGAACCTGTTTGGGAGATGTCATAGCGTAGAAACAGATAAGTGAATAGTTTTAAGTATAGCCTTGCTGTAAATCTACAACAGTGAGTAGAGTGGTTTCTTTATTGATTGCATGTTTTATTGAGATGTGTCTCTGAAATCATAAGTATTAAGTTAGCCTGGAGCAGTGTTTTGTAGAGGAATAAGACGGTACTATTTTCTGGGTCTGTAGATTGGAAGAAGCAAAAATGGCCTTTAGTAGAGTGATATGCTCTTCTTGTCGGATGTGGGAGTTTAGGGAGAGTTTACGTGTTACTGAGGATTATATCTGCAATAAATGCCTTTGGTTGCGAATCCTATTAGATTGAATGGATCAGTTGGAGCAACAGTTAGAGGCAGTGAGGAATTTACAAGAGCAAGGGGGTGTGATGGATGGCAGTTAAAGGAAGGAAGAAATGCCACAGATACAGTCACATAGATGGGTTAACTCCAGGAAAGTTAAGAGAGATAGGCAGGTAGTGCAGAAGTCTTCTGTGGCTATCCCCATTTCAAGCAAGTATGCTGTTTTGGAAAAAGTAGTGGGTGATGGATTCTGAGGGGAATATTGCACAAATAGCCAAGTTTCTGGTATCAAGACAAGCTCTAATGTAATGAGGGGAATGTCGGGTATGTCGGCGATGATTGTGTTAGTGGAATCTGTAGTCAAAGGTACAGACAGATGTTTCTGTGGCCAGCAGTGAAAAACCAGAATGGTGTGTTGCCTCCCTGGTGCCAGGATCAAGGATGTCTCAGAGAGGGTGCAGAATGTTCTCAAAGTGGGAAGGGACCAGCAGAAGGTAATTGGAACCAACGGCATAGGAAGCGAAAAGGATGAGATTCTGAAAGGAGAATATAGAGAGTTAAGCAGGAGTGTAAAAAGGAGGTCCTCAAAAGTAATAATATCTGGATTACTCCCGGTGCTATGAGCTAGTGAGGGTAGGAATACAAAGATAGAGCAGATGAATCCATGGCTGAGGAGCTGGTGCATGGAAGAAGGATTCACGTTTTTGGATCATTGGAATCTCTTCTGGGGTAGAAGTGACCTATACAAGAAGGATGGATTGCACCTGAATTGGAAGGGAACTAATATACTGGCAGGAAGATTTGCTGGAGCTGCTTAGGAGGATTTCAACTAGTAAGGTGGGGTGGTTTGTGCAGTGGGGCTGGGGAGGGGTGGTGGACCCAGGAAGATAGTGAGGAAAGAGATCGACTTGAGAAAAAAAATCAGTTGAGAAAAGAAGTGAGTCAAAAAGTTAGGGCAGGCAGGGACAAAGCAGAGAACAAGGTAAGACTGATAAATTAAACCGCACTTATTTCAAAGCAGTAGGCCTAACAGAGAAGGCAGATGAACTCAGGGCATGATTAGGAACATGGAATTGGGATATCATCGCAATTACAGTAACATGGCTCAGGGATGGACAGGACTGGCAGCTTAATGTTCCAGGATGCAAATGCTATAGGAATGATAGAAAGGGAGGCAAGAGAGGAGGAGGAGTGGCGTTTTTGATAAGGGATAGCATTACTGCTGTACTGAGGGAGGATATTCCTGGGAATACATCCAGGGAAGTTATTTGGGTGGAACTGAGAAATAAGAAAGGGATGATCAGCTTATTGGGATTATATTATAGACCCCTAATAGCAGAAAATTGGGAAACAAATTTGGAAGGAGATTTCAGTTACCTGTAAGAATAATAAGGTGGTTATGATAAAGGATTTTAATTTTCCAAACATAGACTGGGACTACCATAGTGTTATGGGTTTAGATGGAGAGGAATTTGTTAAGTGTGTACAAGAAAACTTTCTGATTCAGTATGTGGACGTACCTACAAGAGAAAGTGAAAAACGTAACCTACTCTTGGGAAATAAGGCAGGGCAGGTGACTGAGGTGTCAGTGGGGGAGCACTTTGGGGCCAGCGACCATAATTCTGTTTGTTTTAAAATAGTGATGGAAAAGGACAGACCAGATCTAAAATTTGAAGTTCTAAATTGGAAGAAGGCTAATTTTGACGATATTAGGCAAGAACTTTCGAAAGCTGATTGAGGGCAGATGTTCACAGGTAAAGGGATGGCTGGAAACTAGAAAGTCTTCAGAAATGAGACAACAAGAGTCCAGAGACAGTATATTCCTGTTGGGGTGAAAGGAAAGGCTGGTAGGTGTAGGGAATTCTGGATGACTAAAAAAATTGAGGTTTTGTTTAAGAAAAAGAAGGAAGCATATGTCAAGTATAGACAAGATAGATCGAGTGAATGCTTAGAAGTGTATAAAGGCAGTAGAGTATACTTAAGAGGGAAATCAGGAGGGTTAAAAGGGGACATGAGATAGCTTTGGCAAATAGTGTTAAGGAGAATCCAAACTGTTTTTACAAATACATTAAGGACAAAAGGGTAACTAGGGTGTGAATAGGGCCCCTCCAAGGTCAGCTAGGCAGCCTTTGTGTGGCACCACAGGAGATGGGGAAGATACTAAATGAGCATTTTGCATCAGCATTTACAGTGGAGAAAGACATAGAAGATATAGATTGTAGGGAAATAGATGGTGACATCATGATAAATGTCCACATTGCAGAGGACGAAGCATTGAATGTCATGAAACACATAAGGGTGGATAATTCCCTGGGACTTGATCAGGTGTACTCTAGAACTCTGTGGGAAACTAGGGAACTGATTGCTGGGCCCCATGTTGAGATATTTGCATCATTGATGGTCACAGGTGAGGTGCCGGAAGACTGGAGATTGGCTAACGTGGCACCACTATTTAAGAAAGGTGGTAAGGACAAGCCAGGGAACAATAGACCAGTGAGCCTGATGTCGGTGGTGTGCAGGTTGTTTGAGGGAGTCCTGAAGGACAGGATTTACATGTATTTGGAAAGGCAAGGACTGATTAGGGATAGTCAACATGACATTCTGCGTGGGAAATCATGTCTCACGAACTTGATTGAGTTTTTTGAGGAATTAACAAAGAGGATGTGGCCATTTCTGAGACGTGGATAGAGCAGGGTCAGGAATGGATGTTGCAGATTGCAGGGTTTAGATCTTTCATTAAGACCAGGGAAGGTCGTAAAAGAGGGGGAGGTGTGGCTTTTTAGGCAGGGACAGTATAACGGTGGCTGAAAGAATGTTTGACGAGGACTCGTCTACTGAGGTAGTATGGACTGAGGTTTGAAACAGGAGAGGGGAGGTCACACTGCTGGGAGTTTTTATAGGCCTCCACATAGTTCCAGGGATGGGGAGGAGAGGATCGGCAAAATGATTCTGGGTAGGAGTGAAAGGAGTAGGGTGGTTATTATGGGGGACTTTAACTTCCCCAATTTTGACTGGAAATACTATAACTCTAGTATATCGGATGGATCCGTTTTTATCCAATGTGTGCAGGAGGGTTTCCTGACAAGAAGGACCGACAAGAGGAGAGGCCACACTGGATCTGGTGCTTGGTAATGAACCAGGCCAGGTGTTTGATTTAGTGGTGGGTGAGCACTTTGGAGAGAGTGACCATAATTCAGGTACGTTTAGTTTAGCGATGGAAAGGGATAGGTACATGCCACAGGTCAAGAGTTATCAATGGGGGAAGGGCAATTATAATGCGATTAGACAAGACATGGGATGCATAGAATGGGGTAGCAAAATGTAGGGGATGGGGACAATCGAAATGTGGAGCTGGTTTAAGGAACAGATATTGCTTCTCTTTGATAGGTATGTCCCTGTCAGGCAGGGAGAAAGTGATAAGGTAAGGGAACGGTGGTTTACTACAGAAATTGCATCGCTTGTTAAGCTGAAGAAGGAGGCTTATGTGACAATGAGACGAGACGGTTCAGATGAGGCGATGGAGAGTTACAGATTAGCTCGGAAGAATTTAAAGAGAGTTGAGAAGAGCAAAGAGAGGTCATGAGCAGTCTTTGGCAGATGAATAAAGGAGGACCCTAAAGCTTTCTATAGGTATGTGAGGAATAAAAGGATGACTAGGGTAAGAATAGGGCTAGTCAAAGACAGAAGTGGGAAGTTGAATGTGGACCCTGTGGAGATGGGAGAGGTGCTAAATGAACATTTCTCATCAGTTTTCACTCAGGAAAGGGAGAATATAGTTGAGAAGAATGAGATACAAGATATGAGACTAGAAAAGATTGAGGTTAGTAAGGAAGATGTGTTAGCAATTCTAGAAGGAGTGAAAGTAGTCAAGTCCCCTGGGCCAGATGGGTTTTATCCTAGGATTCTCTGGGAAGCTAGGGAGGAGATGTTGGAGCCTTTGGCTTGCTCTTTGAGTCGTCATTGTCTACAGGTTTAGTACCAGAGGACTGGAGGATTGTAAATGTTATGACCTTGTTCAAGAAGGGCAGTAGAGATGACCCAGGTAATTATAGACCAGTGAGCTTTATGTCTGTTGTAGGAAATGTTTTGGAAAGGATTATTAGTGATAGGACTTATAATTATCTAGCAAGCAACAATTTGATGCAGATAGTCAACATGGTTTCGTCAAGGGCAGGCCATATCTCACAAACCTCACTGAGTTTTTTGAGAAGATGACCAAGCATGAAGATGAGGTTAGGGCAGTTGACGTGGTGTACATGGACTTCAGTAAAGCCTTTGATAAGGTTCTACATGGTAGACTGTTGGAGAAAATGCAGAGGCATGGGATTGAGGGTGATTTAGCAGTTTGGATTAGAAACTGGCTTTCTGTAAGAAGGCAGCGACTGGTGGTTGATGGAGCATATTCAGCCTGCAGTCCAGTTACTAGTGATGTGCCACAGGAATCTGTTTTGGGACACTGCTGTTTGTCGATTTTATTAATGATTTAGACGCAGGCATAGGTGGATGAGTTAGTAAGGTTGCAGCTAACACTAAAGTTGCTGGATTAGTGGACAGTGTGGAAGAATGTTGTAGAGTGCAGGGGAACTTGGATAAACTATAGAATTGAGCTGAGAGGTGACAAATGGAGTTCAGTGCAGATAAACATGAGATGATTCACTTGGGGAAGAATAACAGGAAGGCAGAATACTGGATCAATGGAAAGATTCTTGGTAGTATGGATGTGCAGAGGGATCTTGGAGTCCATATACATAGATCCTTGAAAGATGCCACGCAGGCTGATAGTGCTTTTAAGAAGGCATAAGGTGTGTTAGGTTTTATTAATAGAGGGTTTGAGTTCCGGAACTGTAATGTCATGCTGCAACTATACAAAACGCTAGTGCGGCCGCACTTGGAATATTGTGTACGGTTCTGGTCGCCCCATTACAGGAAGGATGTGGAAGCATTGGAAAAGGTGCAGAGGAGATTTACCAGGATGCTGCCTGGACTGGAGGGAAGGTCTTACGAGAAAAGGCTGAGACTTGGGTTTGTTCTCATTGGCAAGAAGAAGGCCAAGGGGGGATTTGATAGAGACATACAAGATGATTAGATAGGGGAAGTCCTTTTCCTAGGATGATAACGTCAGCTTGTACAAGGGGACATAGCTACAAATTGAGGGGTGATAGATTTAAGACAGATATCAGAGGCAGGTTCTTTATAGAGAGAATGGTAAGGGCGTGGGATGCCCTGCCTGCCAATGTAGTTAACTCAGCCACATTAGTGAGATTTAAACAATCCATGGATAAGCATATGGATGATGATGGGATAGTGTAGGGGGATGGGCTTAGATTAGTTCACAGGTCATTGCAACATTGAGGGCCGAAGGGCCTGTTCTGCGCTGTACTGTTCAATGTTCTATGATTGATAAGGGCAGAGCGGTGGACGTGATCTATATGAACTTCAGTAAGCTGTTTAACAAGGTTCCCCATGGGAGACTGGTTAGCAAGGTTATATCGCATGGAATACTGGGAGAACTAGCCATTTGGATACAGATTGGCTCGAAGGTAGAAGACAGAGGGTGGTGGTGAAGGGTTGTTTTTCAGACTAGAGGCATGTGACCAGTGGAGTGCCACAAGGATCAGTGCTGAGTCCACTATTTTTTGTCATTTATGTAAATGATTTGGATGTGAGCACAGGAGGTATAGTTAGTAATTTTGCAGATGACACCAAAATTGGAGGTGTAGTGGACAGTGAAGAAGGTTACCTCAGATTACAACGGGATCTTGATCAGATGGGCCAATGGGCTGAGGAGTGTCAGATGGAGTTTAATTTAGATAAGTGCAAGGTGTTGCATTTTAGGAAAGCAAATTTTAGTAGGACTTATAAACTTAATGGTAAGGTCCTAGGGAGTGTTGCTGAACAAAGAGACCTTGGAATGCAGTTTCATAGTTCCTTGAAAGTAGAGTCACAGGAAGATAGGATAGTGAAGAAGGTGTTTGGTATGTTTTCCTTTATTGGTCAGAGTATTGAGTATCTGAGTTGGGAGGTCATGTTTTGGCTGAACAGGGCATTGGTTAGGCTACTTTTGGAATATTGTGAGCAAGTCTGGTCTCATTCCTATCAGAGGAATGTTGTGAAACTTGAAAGAGTTCAGAAAAGATTTACAAGAATGTTGCCAGGGTTGGAGGATTTGAGCTATAGGGAGAGGTTGAACAAGCTGGGGCTGTTTTCCCTGAAGCGTCGGAGGCTGAGGAGATCTTATAGAGGTTTGTAAAATCATGAAGGGGATGGATAGGACAAATAGACAAAGTCTTTTTCCTGGAGTGGGGGGAATCTAGAACTAGAGGATATAGGTTTAGGGTGAGAGGGGAAAGATATAAAAGAGACCTAAGGGGCAACTTTTTCACACAAGAGGGTGGTGCATGTATGAAATGAGCTGCCAGAGGAAGTGGTGGTGGCTGACACCCATCCAGATGCTGCAATTGTATATGAATAGAAAGGGTTTGGAGGGCTATGGGCCGGGTGCTGGCAAGTGGGACTAGGTTAGGTTAGGATACTGGTTGGCATAGACAAGTTGGACCGAAGGGTCGGTTTCTGTGATGTTTCTATGATGTTAGACATCCTTCCCAAAGGAAGTATCCCTTTGTCCCTGAACGATATTACTGAACAACTTTTTTTTTAATGACCATCATTGATAATTTCACGGTTATTTGTTGAGTCTAGATTTTCTGCCAGATTTATTGATTACATTTAGATGTAAAATACTGATCATTGTGATGCAGAGAATAATTTCCACAAGAAGGAAGTCCTGACTGTGATGAAAAAGTTAATGATATTTTAAGAAAAGGTTTTAAGATAATAAGGAGAATAAATTATTTGCAACATTGCTCATTTCAACTCTTCAAATCCTTCTTGCTGTTTGGGTGCTATTTATCAATCTTCATCTACCTCACTCAACCTTTCACTTTTTGAAACTGTTAAAATCGTTTAGTTCAGTAAGCTGGGTGTTGGTTTGTGATACAGAGTAACACCACCTGCGTGGGTTCAATTTCCAGTTGGCTGATGTCACCATGAAGGCCCTGCCTGCTTGACCCTGGTGCTCCCAGAGGCATGGTAATCCTCCAGTTAAACTCGCCACTATTCATCTCTTTCTAAAGAGAGCAGGACTTTGGTGACGACTGTATTTCACTTCAATAGATGTATTGTTTTTTGCATTCCCTCACACACCAATCCTAAACCACAGTTTTACTATGTATATTTAGGATTTGAATCAGTTGCTCTATAAAACTGGCATTTCTAGTTTTGATGCCTAAACCAATAGTAAATTTGATGAACCGAAATCTACATTTCGCTACCTAGTGTTAGTTTATAAACTGTCTTCTAATTTGCAATCCATATCTCATTAAGAAAACCATTTTTCATCCTTATCATTATCTGGTCAGTTTTTGGAAGTTATGGACTCATGGATCAACATTAACTTTTAAGCTTCTGATTGAAAGGGTCAATATATATTTTTCCCTGTTATCTTTTAATTCACTTGTGGGACATAGATGTCACTGGCTGGCCAGCATTTATTGCTTATCATTAGTTGCCCTTGAAAAGGTGGTATTGAACTGCCTTTTTGTATCACGATAGTCCATGTGCTGAACAGTATTATTTTGTGATTGTAGAAGCCAGCATTTAGTCCCTTTTCAGTCTGAAGTATATGAATACTTTGTTTCCAGAAAAAGAGTAGACATAGCACCAGGTCTTCAGCAACTTTGGCAGTCAACAATCAGCGATTAATTAATAGTTGAGTATATCTAAATCATAATTCTTCACTAGAATATGTTTTATTGTACTTTGATTTCAAAAGCTTTATATTGTGTTATTTTCCTAGCAAATTATGCCACACTGATGAAAACTGTAAGTCAATGTTTCAAACTAGCTGTGGTTTGATTACTTTGGGAATATAAACTACCATCTGCCCATTGCATTGCAAGAAACTGCTTAAATCTTGGAGTCTAATACTGCTTTATGTAAAGCAAAAAAAAATGAAACTGTTCTGTTTTGTAATATAATTTTTGCTTAATACAGTTTTACAATATCCCTGTACTGCATATCACAAAGCAGAATAGCTTCAAATTTGACATTAGTCTTGTGTGTTTGGTTATCACTGTAATTTTGCTGAGTTGGTAGCATTCTTGACCAATGCAAGTTGCCGTAAACAGAAAATGAGATAACCATTGATTCAGTGGCGTTTGCAGAGGAAGTAATGTTCAACTCAAAATTGTGTAATATTACATCCATCTAATCACCTTGTTTGTCAGATTAGATAAATGTAAAATTATACAATATGGAGTTGAACATTGGAATTAAACGTTATTGAACCCCTGGTTATCTCATTTTCTGTTAAGGGTAAATGGCATTGGTTTTGCTTACACAAGAATTTTAAAAGTACTTTATTGGATGTGAAGAATTTCTAATGTTGCCATAAGCAATATAGGAAAGTCATTAGGTGTCCTTCAGTTCAAGGATGATGTCTACTCAGAGTTGCAAGTTTATGATGGGCTTCTTCTTGTGGCTGAATAGTTACTTCTTGGCTCACAAGACATTGGGAGAGGACATCCTGCAAGATTGTGGGACCAAGAGTGCGGGATTTGCTTCCTTTTCTTCCCTTCTCTGCAGCGGTTCTGCCTCATCTCTAACATGTTTAAAGAATAATACTTGGTTGGACAGGTTGTTACCTGAACAATTTATAACAAACTGCTTCTGTTGATTAATGTCATGCTTCATGGAGGGTTTGAGTGCTGTTGTGGTGTTTTCTTTGTCCTCCCCTGGAAAGCTGATAACTTGAGAATTGAGGAAAAAAGCAGAGCAGATGATTTTTAGCCATCCAGATGCACTCTTCAGTCTATTCCAGTTGGTCTTGCAGATGTTTTGCTTGAATGCTGGTAGAACTGGCTTTGAGAAGGATAATAGCATTTGCTCAAAGTTCCTCCCATTAATCCAGAGAACGTGGGGAAGCCATTGCTTGTGGAATGATGAGGAGGTGCCAGTGTTGGGCTGGGTTGGACAAAGTCAGAAGTTACATGATACCAGATTATAGTCCAACAGTCACTTCAACTGACAAAGGAGCAGTGCTCCGAAAGCTTGTGGTTTCAGCTAAACCTATTGGACTATAATCTGTGACTTCTGACTTAGTACAATTTCCTAAGCATGTGTTTGTTGACTTGCAGGTCTTTGTTGGAAAACACTCTCTGGCGTCGTTTGAACAAGGCTGAGCTGGTGCAATTGATCCAATGCGCATCTCCTCATCAATGGTGGCAGATATTTCACTGTTGACGATAGCAAGGAAGATCCTGACAAAATTCCCCTGAATTGCCAACTTCCTGTAGCTGAGGAAGACTTGCTAAAAATTGTGGCTTTAGACCTTCCAGATGAACTTCTAAGATGTTCTTTGTTGCCAGCAAATTCAAGAAAAATGTTGAGGACGATGACACAAACCTTTCATTGCAAGCTGACCACACCCTTTGATTGAATAAATTATGATCTCTGAATAGCTTTCCAGAGATTTGAATTTCCAGAAATTCCATCACAATCCTGTAGCTGATACACGATTGTAAGTTTGCAACTTTTTTTTAATTTCAAAAATATACTTTATTCATAAAATATTTTGATGGTCCGTACAGTTGGTTATGCCATACATACGAAAACATTCCATTTCTTTGCATACAGAAATCAGAATTTATCATTTGTATATTCAGGTCTGTACATTTATCAACCATATATCCATATATTTAGCTGAGGCGTCAGCAGAGCCCAAATGACTGCGTGGGCCCCGTGTTCTTCTTAGGCAGGCAGATGTTACATGGTGGTCTTTCCCCACTGCTGCCCCAAGCTTCAGCGTGTCCCTCAACACGTAGTCCTGGACCTTGGAATGTGCCAGTCTGCAACACTCAGTCGGGGTCAACTCCTTCAGCTGGAAGATCAACAGGATTTAGACTGCCCAGAGAGCGTCCTTCACAGAGTTGATCGTCCTCCAGGCACAGTTGATGTTCGTCTCGGTGTGCGTCCCGGGGAACAGACTGTATAGCACAGAGTGCAGCGTCACGTGCTGCTCGGGACGAACCTCGACAAACACCACTGTATTCCTCTCCAGACTTCTTCTGCATAGGCACATTCCAGAAGGAGGTGTGTGACAGTCTTGTACACCCCGCAGCCGCTTCGAGGGCAGCGTGCGGTGCGGCTGAGTGTCTGGGCGTGCATTTAAGGATATCACAGGCAGAGCCCTTCTCACCACCAGCCAAGCCATGTCTTGGTGCTTGTTGGACAGTTCTGGCGATGAGGCATTCTGCCAAATGACTTTGACAGTCTGCTCAGGGAACCGCTCAACAGGATCCACCTTCTCCTTTTCCCGAAGGGTCTCAAGGATACTGCGCGCTGACCACTTCCTGATGGACTTGTGGTCAAAGGTATTTTTCTTCATAAATTTCTCCACGAAGGATAGGTGATACGGAACGGTCCAACTACTCGGAGTGTTCCGCGGCAGCGAGGCCAGGCCCATCCTTTGCAACACCGGGAACAGGTAGAACCTCAGTACATAGTGACACTTGGTGTTTGTGTACCGGGGATCCACGCACAGCTTGATCCAGCCACACACAAAGGTGGCCATCAGGGTGAGGGTGGCATTGGGTGTATTTTTTCCTCCGTTGCCTGATCTTTATACTTTAAGTCCCTTCGGACCCGGTCCATCTTTGATCTCCATATAAATTGGAAGATGGCCTGGGTGACTGCAGCGGCACAAGTTCTTGGAATAGGCCAGACCTGTGCCACGTATAACAGTAATGATAGTGCCTCACACCTGATGACCAGGTTTTTTCCCGCGATGGAGAGCGACCGTAGCTTCCATCTGCCCAGTTTCTGCCTCACTTTGCTGATACGCTCCTCCCAAGACTTGGCGCACGCCCCAGCCCCCCCGAACCAAATACCCAGCACTTTCAGGTGGTTGGTCCTGACGATGAAGGGGATCGAGGATTGGTCGGCCCAGTTTCTGAAGAGCATGGCCTCGCTCTTGCCTCGGTTGACCTTAGCCCCCGAGGCCCGTTCGAACTGGTCACGTATGCATGAGTCTGTGCACGGACAGCGGATCTAAGCAGAAAACGGCAATGTCATCCATGTACAGGGAGGCCTGGACCTGCAGGCCCCCACTGCTAGGAATAGTCACCCCTCTCAGGCTCACATCCTTCCTGATGGACTCGGCAAATGGCTCTATGCAGCACACAAACAAGGCCGGAGAGAGAGGGCAGTCCTGCCTGACTCCAGATCTGACTGGGAACCTATCTGATTCCCACCCATTGATTAAGACTGTACTGACAATGTTGGTGTAGAGCAGTCTGATCCAATTGCAGATTCCCTCTCCAAGGCCCATTTTGGAGAGAACATCTCTCATATACGTGTGGGATATCCTGTCAAAGGCTTTCTCCTGGTCCAGGCTGATGAGGCAGGTGTCCATCCCTCTGTCCTGCACGTAGGCCCCAGAGCAGACCTGACCCGGTTGGCGATAACCTTTGACAGAATTTTGTAATCCGCATTCAATAGTGAGATTGGTCTCCAATTTTTGAGTTCCTCCCTCTCCCCCTTCCGCTTGTAGATGAGGGTGATGATGCCTTTCCTCATGGTACCTGCCAGAAGCATACTGACATACACCTCCGAGCAGAAAACATTTTTTTAATTTCAAAATATACTTTATTCATAGAAATAAATCTTTGGTACTTGTACAATTTGTCATGTCGTTCATAGATATATACATTGCATGTCTTAAAGAACAGATTGAATTACTCGAATTTACAGTTATCCTATTTACAGTTCCCTTTATTAACCATCCAGTCTCTTATTATTTAGCTGTGGCTTCAGCAGAACCTACCTACTGAGTGGGTGCCCTGTTATACGATAGCAAATTAACCCTTTTTTTTAATCCCAGTTTATGGGGTTACCATTGTCCATTTGACTGTCCTGTCTCTGGGGAAGCTGTCTGCATCCCCATGGTGAGCACGAACTGCTGGACCCTCGCTGGCTGAGGTAGCTATCCAGGCTCTCACTGTGGTCATTTACCTGCTCTGGAGTCATTGAGCCAAGGCAAGGGTCCGCACCGTCCAGTTCAGTGTCTGACAATGGGACTGTCAGAGGATCGCAGCTCTCCGTTGTCTGTAGTTGTGGGGCAGTGGGTACCCCCTGGTTCTCACTGGGTGGAGGGTGGACTTCGGGAGGTCCGTTGTTTCCTGGTTGGGAGGAAATGCCTTCCTCTTTATCTACGGCGCTCTGTCTCTTCTTCTGGTGGTGATGACATTCTGTGCGCCCGTCTTCCCCATCCGAAGAGCTGGCCGTCCCTCCCTCGTGCAGCTGTCTTTTCCCCCTTTGCTGGGAGGCTTTGGGGGCCTGGCCGGATTTTCTCTTCCTGTTTTTAACAGGTATCCACTCCTCTGTCTGCTCGATTACCTCCTCCTCCATTGCTTCCAACTGCCCAGCTAGAGCTAGGATCAGCTGCTGTGTCTCTCCGCTGGTTGCCACCTCCTCCACTCCGACCTGTTCTTCTTTCTGGGTGCTGTCTGGGTGCACATTATCGGTCTTTGGGGGTCCACGGCTCGCATTGCCACCTCCAGCCATCTGTGCGTAAGTGGGGCCCCCCACCGTGCGAGCAGAAAACAGTGTTGAATAGAAGATTTGAAACAGATGCCTTCAGAATCTGAATCAGTGTTAAGCATTGCGATGTGTTAGCCCTCATACTTTTTATAGTCTATCTGACTGATTATCATCAAAGATCAAATATTCTCTGTTTTTGTGTGCTAAATAGCAGCAAGATGCTGATTAATGTCAATGGTACTATGTTTTGGAAGGTCAGTGCCAAAGTTAAACAGACACAATAGACATATGTGACTCACGGTATGCAGATTGCTGCAATGTAATTTCCCACTCTGCATTAGACTTGAGAACCTCTCTCAATGTCTTCAACTCTGTCGATAAGGGACTTGGCCTGTTCCTTGAATGTCGAAGTAACAAAATTCATGCTGACCCCACACTTGGTCAGTCCAACATTCCACTTTTCACATGATGAAGGAGAGACACTGGAATATGTTGAACATTTTCCATAACTTTATCGCATGGTTTGTGATCCCACATTGGTTTTCAAGAAGACAGTGTTTCAACTATGAAATAAAGGTTACTACAAAAACAGTTATTTCTTTAGTGTATTTATTAAATGATCACTAAAAGTATATACAGTTCTAATCCTATTCACTTGGCTGTTAATTGTTGTACTCTCTTTATTCATTCTTTGCATATTCTGACACGTGACATTGCTAGTTTATCTAACCAAACTTGGAGCACTACATTCAGCTTGTGTTGTAGAAAGTTTAATGAAGGCCTCCTCTGTTTATTGGCACAATGGTAATCTACTGTTCTACGAGATGATGAAATGTTGTTCTTGTAGTGGGAAGCATTTAAATTCCAAGCACACTTTCCTTTGACAAGGGCTATTTTTATTTCATCACTCTGTATACAGAAATTTGCATTTGAAGTTCATAAAAATGCATTTGAATTCATGATTTTCATCAATTAAATAATGTGACATTGAAACTTTACATGACCCACACAAATACACAGCAGATACTGCCATTGTCGAGATATTTTTGTACAATCATATATTCACTATGATTGGTCTAGAATTGTTTTTGCCAAGGTCATGTAACACAAGATTCTGTTTTTGTTGCTTTAGTTTGTATAATTGTTAGTCTACTTAATTTATCTGATTTTCGTCTTTGTGTTAATGCTATCCTATTGATTTCATGGATCCCCTTTAACTTTGCTGTCTTTTATGTCCTTTCTGTCCCATGGACTCAGTTATAGGCAAGTCAACTTTGACCATTTCTTTGTCACCAGTTTTGCTTGTTCCTTTCCACCACATTGCTTCTCACATTCACTCCGAAGTACTTCCTTTGTAATTACTAAGTAATTATAAATGTGCTTGAAAAGTCCCAATTGCCTGCCCTTATGTCTTCCTTATTCCAGAGGTTCAGCTTCTGCTTCGTTGACCCCACTCTCAAAAGTGCTAATCACATATGCTTTTCAGGTTGCCATTCTCTCTGATTTAATGAAGTGTGCTCTCTCTTTACAACTCCCTGTCCCCATTTAAAAACAACTTTACAAATACTTGCCTTCCTTTCCTCATTTTATGATATTGTTGCTCCTGAATTTGTAGTTGCCTTTCCCAAAACCCCCAAGTATGAATCTTTCCGATTAGGAAACCTGGCACCACTGTAGAACAGCCCACCTGTTACTTATCTGGTCTTGGTTAATCATACCATTGCCTCGCCATTGTTTAATGCAGTGGACTGAGCCTTTCTTGGCTCAGAGGAGCCTATCTTGGCTCCACTTTTATCCATAACTAGAACATAGCGAACAATAGTTTCTCATCTGCCTTCACTCTATTACCTCCGCCCTTCCCCCGAGGATCGGTCCTCTTTTGATCACTTGTATTTTGTGCTGTAAAATTGATTTTTGCAGTTTCAACCAGTTAAATAAGAAATATGAATCGATCGTCTTTTGACAAGTTGCCATCTTTACAATATTTTATCATACTAAATTGTAGTATGGAATATCGATTAACAACAATTTCAACCATTATTATGTTTTGCTTTTTTCCACCTCAGCCTTTCACATATGTCTCTGCTGGAGTTTGATGACAATCTGGAATTGAAAGCAGGTCTCAGCATGAAACTATGATTGTCGTAAAAGCCCGTGTGATTTATTAATTTCATTCAGGGAAGAAAATCCTTACTACACGTGATTCCAGACCTACAGCAGTATGGTTGACTCTCAACTGCACTCTAATGGCCTAGCAAGCTGCTTGGTTACAGTCAGAAAAGTTGAACCAGAAAACCTGCAATGGTTCAAGTTGACAGTTTACATCAATGTTCTTGAGCATTTTGGGATGAGTAACAAATGCCTGTGATGACTAAATCCCATGATTTTTCAGAAGTCAGAAGACAGAAAATTTGGACTTGCTAAAAGCAATTTAACCTTCCAGGAGAAGGAAGCAACAATAGAATCAAAAGGGCCAATATAGGTGGAAGGGTGTCCGACATTAGATAGCTCAGTTTGAAGAGCTAAACCAAGTGCTTGTGACAAGGTTTTGACTGTATCTCAAATGGAGTGAAGCCAAAGAAATCATTGAAAGTTTCTCCATCAATTTCCAGACCCCTTCCTTTCAGGTGGCCTGTGAAGAAGAACAAACCTACAACATTCCAAGACTTGGCATCTTTAGAGAAATAAATGAGATAGTGGACTTATAAGATCCCAATGCATGTAATCATTTCTCATGTGTCTCTGAGTGTATGACTGGATACACTTTGGAATGTATTTCAGATGTTGAGTGAAAAACATTTATACTTTTGAAAAATAGTTGGGAGAAAGCCATTTGTCTATCCTTAATGGTGGAACACTTGGGTGGGTGGGGGTGTATGGCTTAAACACGTTTTGCATTGCATAAGAACACATCCGTCTTTGATCAGTTGGAAGTTGGAAAAGGTGGGAACCATCCTATCACTTATCCCTTATCCATAGCAGTGGGCCATACATCCCCATGAGCCTGCTGTGCTATTCAACAATATTATGGGGTTCATCTTTTACCTCAACTCACTTTTATATCAGCTTTTCACATCCTTTGATTCCCAGAGAGTCCAAAGCATTAATCAGCCTTGGCCTGAAGTATACCTAACAACTAAGCAGACCACTTCAATACTTTTCAACTACTTACCCTATCGCTAAAAATTGAGCTACTCAGTTTAACCTCACTTGATCCTTCCCTCCCTGTCATTCCAGGAGAAGACAGCCAAAATAGAGTCAGAAAAATCTAGATGGGTGAAAGAATTCTTGTCCTCTTGGGAGAAGACTGGATACCTGGGGGATACTGAGTCATCCATTTCCCATTAACCAACTAACAACTCTTCATGCCACTACAATTCATAGTAACCTAGCTGTCAGTCTCATTCTTGCACACCACTTCTAACCACTGGTCACAACACCTAATATCTCTTTTTTTTTCTTGCAAGTACTTCCAGCATCTCCAGCAGCACCGTGATGAAATGACCAGCTCCCCCAGAAGTCACCACCTCGACTTCTGAGGAAAAGACTATGAAGACCTCAGAGGAAGCATTGGCCAGGCCACCTCTTGCACCTCCAACAAAATCAGATACTGACTCTTTATTCAGAACATTATCCTTAAAAATATAGGAGCGCAATCTGATGAACACTTCACTGCGACACCGCTACAGCTGATCAAAGAAGAAAGCATCCAGGTCACTGGCTATCATAGGATTACTGGAGAGCAGGCCTCTGCTCAGCTCCAGGCAAGACAGGGTTGGCAATCAGACTTCACCAGTGAGGAACAGGAGCAGCAGACAGGTATGTGAGACCTACTTAGCCTTATTGCCCTGAGGTTACAGCAGGGCAGCAAGTCATACAACCACTAGCTGCCTTCATTGCCTCATGGACTGATTGGTGACTGCAGTGAAGAGCCAGGGCCAGCACTCTCATGGTGTTCTGGAGAACTGCACATCTTTTGCCAGCGTTAGCCATTGTTCTTCAGGTTCGAAGGCATGGCGAAGGAGGGATCAGCAACCTACAAGCACTTCAGGTGCACTTTCCTCAGAAGTCTCCATTCATGGCGTTCCAGAGGGTGGTTCTGCCCCTCCACCTTTATTCGCTTAGCCCCTCTCCGACTCTTGGAAGATTATATTGAACAGGGTAAATTTGATCTGGTAGGAAGACCTTCATCATCTCTGGATCATCCAGAAATGCCCCTTGGATTGCCTAACCAAACCTCCAGGGCCAACGTGCTCCACTGTCGAGTACCTTCTTGCATCCCAGTTGAAGAATCAGGGACTGCACTAAGATGTAGGGTGGGTGAGGGAGAAAGCTTATTGAGGACAGTTTGGTGGTATGAGTGACAATGCATTGTACTTTATTCGTTATGTTTCTGTAAGTGGCACTGTTTTGACTTTGTGGGGTTCCGTTGTTTAATTCTCAGTGTAGCCCAGAATGTAACTGTGCTAGAATGGTGGATGCTTTCATGGCCTCATAACACCATGGATCGAAATCTGTGTTGTGAGCTTACTGCAGCATGTGGAAGAAAGAGGAACCAGACGTTCACAGGGTAATGGATCCTGCTGACGCCATTGCCCCGCATTCTGCAACATCCCTATTCTTCCCTGCATTCTTTGTAGGCGTTTTTTTTGTTAGATTGTCTTTTACTAGTTTGCTTATTACTGACTACATGGCTAAGGATTTAACCATTATTATTTTAACCCCTTCAAGAAAGATTGCAGCTTCTATTGGGGCGGCAGTGGTTAGCACTCCTGCCTCACAGCGCCAGGGACCCGGGTTCGATTCCAGCTCCGGGCGATTTTCTGTGTGGAGTTTGCACATTCTCCATGTGTCTGTGTGGCTTTCCTCTGGGTGCTCCGGTTTCCTCCCACAACCCAAAGATGTACAGGTTTGGTAAATTGGTAGGGATTCTATGATTCTATGATACTCTCATAATCAATATCCTTCATGCCAAGAAAAATTCTCTGTTTCTTTCTGCACTGGCTGTAAAGCTTTGAGGGCTTCCTGAAATTGTGATGTCCACAATTGGACACAGTAGACTACTTGCATGAGGCTGTACCTATGAATTCAGCATAATATCTTTGCTTTTGGACTCTGTGCTTCTATTGATAAAGTCCAGAATGTCACATTCTCAATCACCTACCTTTAACAATTTGTGGTTTCAAATATACCCCCAAGTTGCTCTATTCCTGTGCCCTGTTTAGAATTGAGTCCATTATTTTATGTTGAATTTCCTAATTTTTCCTATCAAACTCTACCAACTCGTTCTTCTTTGCATTAAATTTCATCTGTCCCATGTAATCATAGTAAATTATCTATTCTTATGCATTATGGCATATCTGCTGCCTTTCACATTGTTTACTCCATCTTTTCCAACATCTTTTCTCTACAGTAGAACTGGATGGAATCACCTTTGCTTGATTCCATTATTATTTGTACAATCGGAGCCAGAAAATCACTGGTGGTGACATCTGCCTATTCCAGCATTATTAGCTTCAAAATACATGAAGAATCTGTGCATGGCTCCCTCTTGTTTCTCATCCGCTGGTGTCTCTCAATGAGTTCGTCCAAAACACATCTGGGAGCAGGGGGAGCAATTCTTCATTTGTCTGTCTGTGGATTTACTATTTATTGAATATCTGAAGAACTTCTTTAAACACTTCTTTAAACTTCTTACTGCAGTGCCGTCTTTGAAACTGGCTGCTGCTTTCTGTAGCTTACCAAGTATGTTGACTTTCTATTTGCTCATGAATGGTTTTTGCTCTGTCTACAAATGGTATTCATATGAATCGCAGCCAAGAGAGAAACAGCATCCCAGCATTGATCTTTCATCAGTCTTTTAATTTGTCTGTGTGGTTTGATGTCAAATTATGTTTGTTAATGCTCCATGAAGTGCCTTGGGAAATTTCAGAATGCTTAAAAGTACTTAAAAATGAACTGTTTGTCTATTTTTCCACCACCATATCTGTGGAGTTAAATTTGGATTCCTGCTTTGATTATTCAGAGCTATTGTAAACTAACTTGGTACGTCTAGCCCCTATATAACAATTTTATTACGTTTAGTTTTCTTTTGCAATTTCTTTTCAAAAACATGATGTTGCTAGATAATTAATGGCATGTATCATTTCAGATATCGTTAAGCTGGTTATTAGTCACCTAAAACATATTTAACCTAACTTTTGGTCACCTCAATGATGCCTGTTTAAAGCGAGTTTTTTAAAAAAATCTACTCATACAACAGCTCTGCGGAGCAGTCTCCACACATTGCTGAAGATGTGCTGTAAAGGCTGCTAATACTACAGTATGAATTAAAGGAGCTGAAAAGTTTTTGAAAATCCAAGAATGGTTTAAAAAGTGAAGATTACAAATGGGGAGAACTTACTTGGAGGGCTGGAGTATGTTGCAAAACTTTACTGCTGATGATTTATGAATTGAGATTGTACAAATTACTATTTAATATCTTTGGCTCATATAGTTTTAAAACCAACCTCTATTTGAGAAAAAAAGCACATCGCATTGATTTAGACACTACGCTTAGCAGATTATTTTGTTAGTTATTTTATTAGAAGACTGTTAATACCTCAAAGTAGTGAGATTTGTATCATGTTAAACATTGTAAGAGCACTTTTAAAATGGCTGTATTCAATTGCTGAATTTGTGTCCTAATCATATCAGTGAGGTAAGTTGGAGAACACTGTGCCGTAGCCAGTAGATACTGCATTGAAGTACTGTGAAATTGATAAGACCCACCATCCATCCCAGTTTAGTACTGGAATTTTTGTACTGCATCAATCATCAAGCCTAGGTTAGGCAAGTAGATATTGCAAAGAGGTAAAAACAATGACTGCAGATGCTGGAAACCAGATTCTGGATTAGTGGTGCTGGAAGAGCACAGCAATTCAGGCAGCATCCGAGGACAGGCAAAATCGACGTTTCGGGCAAAAGCCCTTCATCAGGAATAAAGGCAGAGAGCCTGAAGCATGGAGAGATAAGCTAGAGGAGGGTGGGGGTGGGGAGAGAGTAGCATAGAGTACAATAGGTCAGTGGGGAAGGAGATGAAGGTGATAGGTCAGGGAAGAGAGGGTGGAGTGGATAGGTGGAAAAGGAGCTGGGCAGGTCGGACAAGTCCGGACAAGTCGAGTTGCTGGAGGTTAGAAACTAGGATGAGGTGGGGGAAGGGGAAATGAGGAAACTGTTGAAATCCACATTGATGCCCTGGAGTTGAAGTGTTCCGAGGCGGAAGATGAGGCGTTCTTCCTCCAGGCGTCTGGTGGTGAGGGAGCGGCGGTGGAGGAGGCCCAGCACCTCCATGTCCTCGGCAGAGTGGGAGGAGGAGTTGAAATGTTGAGCCACTGGGCGATTTGGTTGATTGATGCGGGTGTCTCTGAGATGTTCCCTAAAGCGCTCTGCTAAGAGGCGCCCAGTCTCCCCAATGTAGAGGAGACCGCATCTCATCCACATCCCGCACCTCCGCCCTCAGACCCAACCCCTCCAACCGCAACAAGGACAGAACGCCCCTGGTGCTCACCTTCCACCCTACCAACCTTCGCATAAACCAAATCATCCGCCGACATTTCCGCCACCTCCAAACAGACCCCACCACCAGGGATATATTTCCCTCCCCACCCCTCTCCGCTTTCCGCAAAGACCGTTCCCTCCGTGACTACCTGGTCAGGTCCACGTCCCCCTACGACCCACCCTCCCATCCTGGCACTTTCCCCTGCCACCGCAGGAACTGTAAAACCTGTGCCCACACCTCCTCCCTCACCTCCATCCAAGGCCCTAAAGGAGCCTTCCACATCCATCAAAGTTTTACCTGCACATCCACTAATATCATCTATTGTATCCGTTGCTCCCGATGCGGTCTCCTCTACATTGGGGAGACTGGGCGCCTCTTAGCAGAGCGCTTTAGGGAACATCTCAGAGACACCCGCATCAATCAACCAAATTGCCCAGTGGCTCAACATTTCAACTTGTCCGGACTTGTCCGACCTGCCCAGCTCCTTTTCCACCTATCCACTCCACCCTCTCTTCCCTGACCTATCACCTTCATCTCCTTCCCCACTGACCTATTGTACTCTATGCTACTCTCTCCCCACCTCCACCCTCCTCTAGCTTATCTCTCCATGCTTCAGGCTCTCTGCCTTTATTCCTGATGAAGGGCTTTTGCCCGAAACGTCGATTTTGCCTGTCCTCGGATGCTGCCTGAATTGCTGTGCTCTTCCAGCACCACTAATCCAGAAAGTAGATATTGCAAGCTGATTGAACAATGTTTGAATTGAAACTATAAATCTTTTCTAACTTCCTGTTTAAATTGCTTGATAATTATCTATTTTATGTAATTATATCATCAATATTTTTAAAAATACTTGGATTTTTTTTCACACAGGGAACAAATCGCAAGACAGTGGCATTGCAGAGATGGAAGAACTTGCTGTTCCACATAACATAAAAATAAGTAATATCACATGTGATTCTTTCAAGATCTCGTGGAGCATGGATCCAAAATACAAAGATCGTATCACACACTACTTCATTGATCTTAATAAGAAAGAAACAAAGAATTCCAATAAATTCAAGCACAAGGTAAAGTACTGTATTGTAATTGTTTGCTTAATTCTCAATATTTTATTTTATACCTTTAAAACCACAGTCTTTGTTTAATTCTTCATGGACCCAAGTTAAACAAAATAATTCTGATTAGAGACTTGTTACTGTAAAAATTGAAGTTTCCCTTGCTGAGGCAGACATTGTTAAAGAAGAAAGGTAGTTGTTGACCTACTAAGCAATCCCAAATATAAATAAAGATATCTATATGTGTATTGTACCTTGTCACTGTGTACAGTATTAAAGCTTGTAACTCAAAGCTCTTGAAAGTTGATATTTTGTGCAGATTATATCCTGTTGGAGTATGTGATGATTTTTAACCCAAAAGCAGCGCAGTAAGAAAATGTAATTTATTTAAAATGCTTAGGAAATATTTAATTGTTTTAATAAGTTTTGATAAAACTTTTAAGATTTTGCATAAATTATAAAGGGATCATTGTAAATTTCTTGGATAGTAAGAAACACATCACTCCTAACCATAAACAGGGACCTTGGATGGAAATGACTGCGAATATACTTGAATTGAGAGCTAAATTGATTGAGGCAAAATGTAAAATCCTACATACCAGAAGTCAGTTGTGTGGGGAGTGATAAGGATGCTCATGGTCGTATAAGGTGCATCTTAATTGCTTAAATTCCTTCAAGTGAGATTTTCCTTTTTAACTGAGTATCATTTGCCAGTTAAATTATGCTTATTTTCTGTTGATTCTGCAGCAAACTTTGAAGGAGTGAAACCTTGTTGGTAATTTCTTCATTTAGGAATTGTTTGGTAAATTTTGTTAAATTTGCAGTTTCTCTATGTGGGTTATAACAAAGTAAGATGAGTTTGGATTATGTTTGTACGAGAAGTGAGAAAAGCTGGAGTCCAGTCATCGTTTGATTGTCATTGATAGGTAACTTGATGAGCAGCAATTATGCACCAATTTCTGCTTCTAAATCAAATGAAAAGCATTATGTTGTACATATTTAACAGTGAAGCATTAAAACTTCAAGACAGGCACATTATTCTGGAAAGAATTTAGGGTGTGTTCACAAACAAATTCTACACTGGTGTTCTGTTTCAAGTACTCTTGGGTATGATTTCAATGACCATAATGGTTTTGGAAGCTTTCATCTTAACCATATAACTCTGGTTACAGGATTTCATCAATCATTATTTTTTATTGCATTTCTACAAAAATTCAGAATTCTTCAGAGGAATTATCACTTGGAATTCGCAAGCTATGAATAATGTTGTCACGTGTGCTATAGAATTGGATTGACCTCCCTTGCCTTCCTGAAAATTAGCATGAAATAATGACTTTACACCCGCCATCAGATGTAAACCTGTCTCTTGTTTCTAAATTGGAATGGTATACTGGAAAGAGCTTTTCGAAAGTGCCAGTTAATATCAGTTACCTGCACAAATTAAAGAGGTGTTGATTCAAAGACAGAATAGCACTTTAAACAGTAAGGCTGAGTAGTTCTCAACCAGATGGTAAATATAATAAATAGGTTTTTAAATATGGTTCATAGAGTGTGCAGAGAGAAAGAATTATATTTAGAAATGCATGTTATATGTAAGGCATCTCATACACTGATTACAAATTAGAGATATTAGATTAGATTCCCAGAAGTGTGGAAACAGGCCCTTCGGCCCAACAAGTCCACATCGACACTCCGAAGAGTAACCCACCACACTCTGACTAATGCACCTAACACAATGGGCAATTTAGCATGGTCAATTCACCTGACCTGCACATCTTTGGAATGTGGGTCATACCGTTTTGCTCCCCATTGTTATAAATATGCTTCCACTATTGACATTTTTGTTTTAGGAATCCAGTCTAAATGATTGTGAAAATTGGTTCAGGTGGACAACTGAGGATTGGTTTCTTTTAACACGTCACTGAAAGGATGTTGAGGAAGACTTTTTCAAATCCTCTTTCTGGAAGTCACAGTTTAAGTTAAATAAGCAGACGAGGTTCATAATCTGTGGAACGGCAGATAATCTGTGGAACGGCACATAATGTGTGGGCGGCACGGTGGCACAGTGATTAGCACTGCTGCCTCATAGTGCCAGGGACCCAGGTTCAATTCCAGCCTCAGGCTGTGTGGAGTTTGCACATTCTCCCTGTGTCTGCGTGGGTTTCCTCCGGGTGCTCCGGTTTCCTCCCACAGTCCAAAGATGTGCAGGCCAGGTAAATTGGCCATGTTAAATTGCCCATGGTGTTAGGTGCACTAGTCAGAGGGAAATGGGTCTGGGTAGATTACTCTTCGGAGGGTCGAAGGGCCTGTTTCCATACTGTAGGGAATCTAATCAACTGCTGGATTTACTGGCATTTTCAGGATTTGAGCTAACTGCTTGAATGTACTAGTGTCACATGCCTGAGTTGATAGCTGTCAGAAGCAATGACGCTTTTGGTGTAGTTTGGAGTTCAGTTGGTGTAGCCAGTGAAGAGATAAGCCCCCAGTCTAGCTTTTTGCAGCCTATCTGAGAAACCATTTTGAGTGTTACGTGAAAATTGAAAAACTTCAAATTATTCTCAGTGGAAAGTCCATAAGACTTCGTGTTGACATCTTTTGAACAAACTGATTTGAGAATGCTGCTGTGAAATAACTGCACAGAGGCCAGTATCCTGTCACCAAGTCTCTGTACACTCTCTGTGACCAGCCAGCTCACAGTCAGTCCATGAACTGATGAGAATTCTGAATCACCTATTTATATTTTTTCTCCTTTTTTTTCCTTTTTTTCTTCTTTCTTTACCCCCATACTACCGCCTAATTGCAGTAGTGCTTATATTTTCCCAGCACCCATGTTGTGTGTGCAGGTGTGAGACACAATGAAAGACAACAGTTGTACAAATCTTTGTTCAGTTTCCACTTCCAGGAAGAAAGGAAACACCCGAGTGGCCAGTGACAAACACTGCCCTTCCCATCAAAGGGCAATGCTGTGTGATCAAACAATGAAGGGGAGGGCAGGGATTAAATCAAAATAGAGTTGGAGGGAGAAATAATGCACTCCACTCCCTGCGGCGCCTACCTCTCCCTGAACAACTCCAGGGTGTTGGTGGACACCGCGTGCTCCTTCTCCAGAGACACCCAGGCTCTAACGTAACCGCGGAAGAGGGGCAAGCAGTCAGTCCTAATGACACCCTCCATGCCCTGCTGCCTGGACCTGTTTATGGCCAGTTTGGCCAGGTCCAAGAGCAGACCCACAAGGAGATCCTCTGAAATCATCAATTTTTTTTCTTTTTTTTTCTTTTTCTTTTTACAAGATGTATGAATCTTTATTCAAATTTCCACCACCAGGAAGAAAGGAAACACCCGAGTGGCCAGTGACAAGCAATGCCCTTCACATCAAAGGGCGATGCTGTGTGATCCAAACAGTGAAGGGGAGGGTAGGGACTATATCAAAATAGAGTTGGAGGGAGAAATAATGCACTCCACTCCCTGCGGCGCCCACCTCTCCATGAACAACTCCAGGGTGTTGGTGGACACTGTGTGCTCCTTCTCCAAGGATACCCGGGCTCTAACGTAACCGCGGAAGAAGGGCAGGCAGTCGGCCCTAACAACCCCCTCCACAGCCCGCTGCCTAGATCTGTTTATGGCCAGGCCCAAGAGCAGACCCACAAGATGATCCTCTGAAATCATCTATTTATTTATTTTTTATTTTTTTTATTTAACCCACACACTACCACCTAATTGCGGTAATGCTTATTTTTTCCCCAGCACCCATGGTGTGTGTGTGGGCAGGTGTGAGACACAGTGAAAGACACAAAGTGCACGAATCTTTATTCAAATTCCACCACCAGGAAGATAGGAAAACACCCGGGTGGCCAGTGACAAACACTGCCCTTCACATCAAAGGGCAGTGCTGTGTGATCAAAACAGTGAAGGGGAGGGTAGGGACTAAATCAAAATAGAGTTGGAGGGAGAAATAAGCACTCCACTCCCTGCGGCGCCCACCTCTCCCTGAACAACTCCAGGGTGTTGGTGGACACCGCGTGCTCCTTCTCCAAGGACACCCGGGCCCTAACGTAACCGCGGAAGAGGGGCAGGCAGTCGGCCCTAACGACCCCCCCCACGGCCCGCTGCCTCGATCATCTATTTATTTATTCTTTTTTTTTATAATTTAACCCCCACACTACCGCCTAAGTGCGGTAGTGCTTATTTTATCCCCAGCACCCATCGTTAGTGTGTGCAGGTGTGAGACACAGTGAAAGACACAAAGTGCACGAATCTTTATTCAAATTCCACCACCAGGAAGATAGGAAAACACCCGGGTGGCCAGTGACAAACACTGCCCTTCACATTAAAGGGCAGTGCTGTGTGATCAAAACAGTGAGCGGGAGGATAGGGACTCAATAGAATTGGAGGGAGAAATAAGCACTCCACTCCCTGCGGCGCCCACCTCTCCCTGAACAACTCCAGGGTGTTGGTCGACACCGCGTGCTCCTTCTCCAAGGACACCCGGGCTCGAATGTAACCGCGGAAGAGGGGCAGGCAGTCGGCCCTAATGACCCCCTCCACGGCCCGCTGCCTCGATCATCTATTTATTTATTTATTTTTCCTTTTTTCTTTTTTTCTTTTTTAAAATTTTTTTTTAAAGACACAACGTGCACGAATCTTTATTCAAATTCCACCACCAGGAAGATAGATCATCTATTTTTTTTATTTTTTTTTGCTTTTTTTTTAACCCCCACACTACCACCTAAGTGCAGTAGTGCTTGTTTTTGACACTCCTGTTTATTTTTTATTTTTTTCTCTTTTATTATATTCTTTTTTTTTAATAATTTAACCTCCACACTACCACCTAAGTGCGGTAGTGCTTATTTTATCCCCAGCACCCATTGTGTGTGTGTGCAGGTGTGAGACACAGTGAAAGACACAAAGTGCACGAATCTTTATTCAAATTCCACCACCAGGAAGATAGATCATCTTTTTTTTTTGGGGATGCTTCTGTTTAATTTTTTTTTATTAACCCCCACACTACCGCTTAACTGCGGTAGGGCTTAACGCTTCTGTTTATTTTTTTTTATTTTTATTTTTTTTTCATGTGAAACACAGTGAAGGACACAAAGTGCACGAATTTTTTATTCAATTTCCACCACCAGGAAGATAGGAAAACACCCAAGTGGCCAGTGACAAGCAGTGCCCTTCACATCGAAGGGCAATGCTGTGTGATCAAACAATGAAGGGATCATCTATTTATTTATTTATTTATTTATTCTTTTTTTTTTATTTTAACCCCCACACTACCACCTAAGTGCGGTAGTGCTTATTTTTTCCCCCAGCACCCATGGTGTGTGTTTGCAGGTGTGAGACACAGTGGAAGACACAAAGTGCACGAATTTTTTATTCAATTTCCACCACCAGGAAGATACGAAAACACCCGAGTGGCCAGTGACAAGCAGTGCCCTTCACATCGAAGGGCAATGCTGTGTGATCAAACAATGAAGGGATCATCTATTTATTTCTTTTTTTTTCTTTTTTTTTTCTTTTTTTTAACCCCCACACTACCACCTAAGTGCGGTAGTGCTTATTTTTTCCCCCAGCACCCATGGTGTGTGTGTGTGCAGGTGTGAGACACAGTGGAAGACACAAAGTGCACGAATGTTTTATTCAGTTTCCACCACCAGGAAGATAGGAAAACACCCGAGTGGCCAGTGACAAGCAGTGCCCTTCACATTGAAGGGCAATGCTGTGTGATCAAACAATGAAGGGATCATCTATTTATATTTTTTTTTTTAAATTTTTTTTTATATTTTTCCTCTTTTTTTATTTTTTTCTTTTTTTTTTCTTTTTAACCCCCACACTACCACCTAAGTGCGGTAGTGCTTATTTTGTCCCCAGCACCCATGGTGTGTGTGTGTGCAGGTGTGAGACACAGTGGAAGACACAAAGTGCACGAATTTTTTATTCAATTTCCACCACCAGGAAGATACGAAAACACCCGAGTGGCCAGTGACAAGCAGTGCCCTTCACATCGAAGGGCAATGCTGTGTGATCAAACAATGAAGGGATCATCTATTTATATTGATCCATCAAGGCTTCCTAATTGGCCCAGGGGAACAACCCCAATCAAGGATCTCATTGCTAATGAGATCTGCCTAATTCCAATCACTACACACTGACAATTGTGTGTCTGGTGAAATCCATTTACATGTGCAAGGAGTAGAGGCATGAGGGAGAGACAGTGCCTCCCCCAAACTCAGTCAACAACCATGTACATAGTCCAGCAGCATTATAACCCATGTTGTATGTGTTTGATATTATTAAACATAGATCCCAGTCTCTGCCTATGTTGTAATACATTTTTGTGTAAAATAGACAATAAATATTAGGATAAAAGCCAAAATATGCAAATATTTGTAAATGTTTTTCAGACCTGGCAACTAAATGGTTACTGTTTCATGGAAATATTTTTGTTTAATTGCGTCATCCATATAAAAAGTCAGAAATCGTTACTTAACAATGCGATCTGGAAAGCCTGTCCAGACTGAGATTGCTGTATTAGAATGTAATTACAGTTACTGATGAATATAATAAATACATTACTTGAGTCAATGCTCTGGCACAGCTATTAACAGACCGTCTGGGATTTCAGCTTGTAGTTTCTGCTTCTAGCCATTCACAGTACAGGAATAAATCAGTCAAGTGACAATGGAAAATTTAAAAGTGCTTTGTTCTACTGGAATTGCTTCTTTTTTCATGAGCAACCCATTTCTGGTGGGCAGGGTAACACCAATGGCAGGGAAGACGTCAATTACCCTAATATAGACTGGGATAGAAATAGTGGAGAAGACAAAAGTTTCTCAAGGTGCTTTCAGCTGAATGTTCATTTCTGGCCAAAAGAGGAAGGAAGTATTACAAGTCTTGTTCTGGAAAACAATGTGAATCAAGTGCCAGGCGAGCAGTTAAGGAACAGTGATCACTTTATCATAAGTTATTTAAGAAAAAGGACACAAACTAATATCGAGTAAAATTAATTTAAGGATCAGTTTTAGTGGATGAAGCATAGATCTGCTCAGCATAAATTAGAATCAAAGATTCACAGATAATGCTTTCATCAAATAAAGGTATTGCCTTAAAGGGTGAGATAGTTAGGATACAGTTGTGGTAAATTATAGTACCTTTTCTCACACACACACATACCCACTTGCCTTCTCCCTGAAAGAGGTGGAAAACAAGATGCACCAAAAGAGGTACATATCACAGGTAGCAAGTTCATAATGAATGGGAAACCAGCTGAATATAGAATTGACAAAAGGAAGAGGAACACATTGAGAAAAGTATATTAATTGGAGAAGAGAGACCATTTTGGGATCAAAAAGGAAAATTGCTGTCGAAGTGGATAATATTGCACACTTGAAAAATGATAAGTATCTGCATTTACCAAGCAAATCCCATACTTCAACCTATCTTCACCACACTCTACTGTAGTACATTCCAGATTTTTATAACTTGCTGCATAAAAAAGTTTTCCTTCATTACAGAGGTTTTTAAAACATGTGGGGTCTGAATAAGGTGAATGGCAGGTATCTTTCTCTAGGGTGGGGGATTTCAAGACTAGGGAGCATATCTTTAAGGTAAGGGGAGAAAGATTTGAAAAGGACATGAGCAGCAACTTACTTACACAGAGAATAAACTTCCAGAGGAAGTGGCGGATGCAGTGCAGTTACAACATTTAAAAGACATTTGGATAAGTACATGAATAAAAAACTGTTTGGAGGGGTGTGGACCAAGCACAGGCAGGTGGGACTGATTTAGTTTGGGATTATGGTTGGCATGGATTTGTTGGACCGAAGGGTCTGTTTCTGTGCTGTATGACTCTGACTCTCTGGTTCCTTTATATGTCACCTTAATTGATGCCCTCTGGGTCTTAACCTTTCTGTCAATAGAAACAGTTTCTCTTTATCTGCTCTAGCAAGACCCCTCATGATTTCAAACTTTATGACTCTATTACCTCTATCAACGTATCTCAATGGTTCCTCCCTAATGAGAACATTCCTGGCTTTACAAATTTATTCTCACAACTGAAGTTTCTTTTCCCTGGAACCGTTTGTGTTAATATTTTCTGAAACCCTTGCCAATGCATGGGTGTGGGTGGAATGCTTTTCAGAGGGTTGGTGCATACTCAATGGGCCAAATGGCCGCCTTGTGCACTGTGGGGATTCTATGATTCTATATGATTTAGTAAATATTCCATGTTGAACAAAGCATCAGTAAATGTGTCATTTTAACATGTTGAAGAGATACCATGACAGAGCAATGACTGCAGAGTCTCTTTCCCGTGTTGTTTGACTTCATGATTCTATAATAGTCCCGAGAAATGTATTTTTATCATAGTGAAAAGAAGTAGGAAGTAAAATTACAATATCGGAACAATTGGAGAGTGAATCAAAAATTGAACCTGCAAAAGTTGATCTTGCACAAATCAGATTGGATAGTACGGGGTACTTAAAATGTTTGTTAGTATAATATGAAATCTTCTTTTAAAAAAGACTAAGTGGCTTTCAAAGGCTATTACAAAATCCTGGGTCAATGTCTGTGAAAAGGCCAAGAAAAACTATTATGGCTGTTCATGATGTTAATGTAGGAAATGCATTATGTATAAAACAAGATCCTCCTAAATGTAATCCAAAAAAATTAACATAAGGAAAGAGATTAAGTTCATGATGGGCAATGTCATTACGGAATTGAATCATAATGGCTGGAGCTCGCCTATCATGATGATGTCGAAACTGGATGGATTACAAAGACTTTGTTTTGATTAGCACAAAGTTGATGTGGTAAAGAAAGTGGACTCATATCCTATCCCACATTTCCCCAGCCCAGTGTTTTTATAAACCCCCAATAATTTTATAACACATCCTTTGGATGATTGCATTGAAAGATTGTATGATTTGTCATCAAAATCATCTTGTTAAAGGGATTGTTTGATGCAGCCAGAGGAATATCATTTAAAAACATCCCCGGTTGGACTCTTCAATGCAGAATCACGCTGTTTGAACTGCAAAGGCACCGGCAACGTTCCAGTGATTAACAAGTAAAGTTATTGAAGGACTGCGTATCTGCGTGGTTTTCATTGATGATTTGTCTTTAGGCAAACATGGGAAGAACTGAACTACTTAATCGCCTACAAAGAGCCAATTGGGTATAAATCTGGCTAAGAGCGAATTTGGCTAAGAGAAGGTGACCTTTTTGAGTCACACTGTGGGACAAGGCTAAGCAACATCTAGAGATGGGAAAGCTGTTTTGGATTTTCCTATGCCAAGGACAAAATGCTGAATTTTGCATTACGTTGTCATGATTGGGTTTTATCAGGTTGGAGGGGGGAGCGAGGAGGGTGTGTTATAAAATTAGTCGGGTTTTATAAAAACACTGGGCTGGGGAAACGTGAAATAGGATATGAGTCCACTTTCGTTACCACATTAACTTTGTGCTAACCGAAACAGAATCTTTGTAATCCACAAGCTCAGTAATAATGCCCTGCACAATGTAGAGAAGGCCGTCTGTAAGCTTAAGAACGATGAGACTGCTGGTTATGTATGGCCATCTGCAGACTCGCCTTGAGACTGGAAGACAGTCATTTCTGAGAGACTGACGACGATGATGTTGTTTTATCAGATTTTTCCTAACCTTCAGCACTGCTGTGGTTCATGTAATGAATTTGTTAAAGAAATACAGAAAATCTGAGTGGACACAAGTATATCATAATGCTTTTGAGAGCTTGAAAGCTGTGTTGATAACTGCACCAGTTTTAGTAACACCAAATTATGAAAAGCATGGCTGTCGATGCAATGACATTGATATGGGTGCGGTTTTACTACAAATGACAAGATAGTAATGGAACAGCATGTTAGTTATTTTTCAAAGATATTGACTGCATGTCAAGAGAAATATTGATGATTGAGTCTTTTGTTGTCTCTACATCATTTTGAAGTATATGTCACCAATAATGTGGAAGAAACTTGTTAATATGATCACAATCCTTCAATTTTGTTTTTGGAAAAATTTCAGGTCAAGAGTAAGGGCTGTTTCAGTGGAGCTTTAATTCTCCAATCATAAAATTTTAAAATTGTTCATGCTTAGTGCACATATGAAAGAAACTGTGTGCTGTGATGCAAGTGAACTTGTGGAAATTATGGTTCCCTGAAACTCATTTTGTGCATTTCATATCAATATGGTATTAATGTTAATGTGCCATAGAAATATGTTAAAAAGAGTTACATTTCTCAACAAAAATGCTTTTTAAAGGTACATTTCCATTCTTCTTTGGGGGCAAATGTAATGAAAAGTGGATGATTTGTAAATAGCTACTGACAAGTGGGTTTTAGTATATTTTTGTGAAAAGGTTTACAATTCGATTAGGTCACTCTCTCCTGAGTGATGATATTAAATTAGTGTGTGCTTCCTTGAGTCTTAATGGAAGTTTGTTTATATTACTTGATTTTACAATAGGAGAGAGAAAACATTTGAAAGACATTGATTATTCTAAATACAAAAGCAAACCAAAGATTGATTTTATTAATTTGAGATAGAAAGAAAGGCTTTTGTGCAGTTTGAAGGAAACCTGATCAGGGCCAGATGGTAGAATAGATTCTCCTTGAAAGGAGATTGGTCATAACATTTAAGGGAATAAATTACCTCAGGGAACAAATTCAGTTTGTAATGCTTCAAGGACCAGGAGTTTGGTTAGAAATATGCAGATTATTAAAAGACTGAGAAAGTCTAAGCTCTCAGTTATAAGAATATTGAAAGAAAAGGTTTCACAGTTCATGGTAAAAGAGCTGAGAAAAAAGTGGTTAAGTTAAACCAGCAGATTTGGTGGAGAAAGGAAATTTCTCTTTTATTGACTAACTGTAGAGTGATGGTGTTAGGGAATAGATGGGATTTTGTTTTGCTGTATGTTTTGAAATCTTTCCGTCTGTGTCATTAAAATGATTTATTTTATTTACTTGCTTTGTTTAAAAGTCTTACTGTCTTTTTCTTAAACCCAAGTGAAAGATTGCCATGTTAAACAAAGCAAAATCTGATCTCATTGTGGCTTTTGCCTTGTGTAGTAATGTCAGTTGAAATCATAATAAATTTAAGGGTGAAATCTCAGTTCTCACAGACACTCTGACTTACCCATGTCTGTTTCACTCAATAATGGCTTCAGGTTTGTAATCTGTTTCAAATGCAACTTCTGTGAACAAAGAAAAACTCCAACAGCATTTGGCTTCTTTTGAACTTAAAGTGTTTGTAAGTTGAATGCTTCAGGAAAAACATTGGCTTTGATGATATGCAGTATTCATGCTTGATTGATTTGAGAAATCAGAATTCCATTTCTTCTGCAGGATGTTCCAACCAAATTAGTGGCAAAAGCAGTCCCCTTGCCGATGACAGTGCGTGGTCACTGGTTCTTGAGTCCCAGAACAGAGTATACTGTGGCTGTTCAGACTGCATCAAAACAAGGTGATGGAGATTATACAGTCTCTGACTGGAGCGAAGTTGTGGAATTCTGTACTGCAGGTAAAATTATATTTAAATGAATTTCTTCTATTCGGGAAAACATACAAGCTCTGCAAAAATCCTACCATTTATCACTCTGGCTTTATATTTCTTTGATAGACAAGCAAGAGGCTGGAAGAACACAGCAAGTCAGGCAGCATCAGGAGGTGGAGAAGTCAACATTTCGGGTGTAACCCTACTTCTCTGGTTCAGTTTGTCATTTGTATGGGAAATGTCAGTGGACAGTAACACTGAAAGAGATTTTTTTTTGTCTTTGTCAAGTTGTATATGGTAACAAATGATGTGGCATGGGGTTGGTGCTGTGGCTTCAACTTGTTACAATTTACATCAAAGATTTGGATGAAGGGACCAAAGGTATGGAATTGTGAAGAGAATGTAAGGAAGCTCCAAGTGGAAATAGATAGGGAGATTAAGTGAGTGGGCAAAGATCTAGAAAACAGAGTGCATTTTGGCTGAAAGAATAAAAATTAAGCATAAAGACTCCCTAAAGACTGGGGAGCTCTGAAATGTAGAGGAATCTAATTGTATTAATTAGGTGTATTAATTGTAGGTCGGTTTGCAGGTATAGCAAGCAAATAGGAAAGTTAACAGAATGTTATTATTTAATGCAAGGGGAATTGAATACTGAAGTAAGGCTATTATCCCTTATTTCTTTGGAGTATTGGTGAGACCATGTCTGTTGTAATGTGTACAGTACTGATCATCTTATTTAAAGAAGAATGTATTCATGTTGGAAGCAGCTTACAGAAGGTTTACTAGACTGTTACTTGGTGTGGGTAGGGTGTTTTATGAGGGAAGATTGGACAGCCTGAGCTTGTATTCGTTGGAGTTTAGAAGAATAAGAGGCAACTTGATTAAGACATAAGATTCTGAGAGAGTGTGCATGTGAAAATCATGTTTTCCTTTTGTGGTAGAAACCAGAACTAGGTATTGATGGGTAAAAATATAGGGGTTGCCCAATTAAGACATGAGATTTTTTTTTTCTGAGAGTTAAGAATCCTTGGAACATTTTCCTCAAAAGGTGATGGAAGCAAAGTCTTTGAATATTTTTAATAGGAAGTTAAATAGATGTTTGGAGATTTCTCTGGTACTATTTCTTTACTCATACCGATTTCTTTAAATTCCTTCTTCTTGCTGGGTTTTCTCCATTTTTTTGTTTGTGGTGTCATCTACTATGAAGACAAGCATAAAGTACTTAGTTAATGTCTTCCATTTCCTTATTTCCCATCATAATTTCACTTATCTCTGACCCAGTCTGTTAGGGTGAAAGGGAAGACTGGTAAGTATAGGGTATGCTGGATGACTAAAGAAATTGAGGGTTTGGTTAAGAAAAAGAAGAAAGCATATGTCAGGTATAGACAGGATAGATCGAGTCAATCCTTAGCTTATGAAGGCAGTAGGAGTATACTTAAGAGGGAAATCAGGAGAGCAAAAAGGGGACATGAGATAGCTTTAGCAAATACAATTAAGGAGAATTCAAAGGGATTTTACAAAAACATTAAGGACAAAAGGGTAACTAGGGAGAGAATAGGGCCCCTCAAAGATCAGCAAAGCGGCCTTTGTGTGGACCCGCAGAAAATGGGGTAAGATACTAAATGAGTATTTTGCATCAGGAGTTACTGTGGAAAAGGATATGGAAGATATAGAACGTAGACACCTTGCAAGATGTCCAGATTACAGAGGAGGAAGTGCTGATTGAGTTGAAATACATAAAGGTGGATAAATCCCCAGGACCTGATCATGTGTACCCTAAAACTCTGTGGGAAGCTAGAGAGGTGATGGGTTAGACTGAAGGCGTCTGTTTCCACGCTGTACATCTCTATGACTCTACACTTTTATTTGTATCACAAAATATTTAGTTTCCACCTTTTTCTTTTAAAACTTAGGTTTTATTCTTACGTGTACTCAAGTACAGGAGCACAGTGAAAAATTTACAATGTTGCCATTCATGGTACCAGCTTAGGTACAAAATCTTAGATGGAAAGTAGAAAAATAAGTTAAAAGTTTCAAGTTATAGTCCTTCTTTAGCCATGAGCCTGCAGTTATTCCAGCCTAGGCTTTCTCCACAAGAGCTTACTCTCTCCTCATGCTGGGCTGGCTCTCTTGATCCCCGCACCTCTGTGTTGCCATCTTGCCGCTGACGGCAATCCTCTCTGTCCCGTGCTAGGCTTGATCCCCACATTGCCATCCCATCACTGACTGCCATCTGCCACAAGTCCCATTCCACACCCCCAGCACTTCCACAATGCTGCCAACTTTCAGGGTTCTGCCAAATCAGCAAAGTCACCGCTCTGGGTCCCCTGCCATGGCTGCCTCCAGAAGATAAGCAGAGGACAAAACAAAAACCTAAAATTAAACAGAGAAATGAAGAAAGAAAAGCAGTCAGAGCTCAGGCTCAGGAGTCCTATTCCACTGCCAGCTTGGATCAGGGGGAAAAAAGCTTGGTCACTAACTACATCGCAATAATTTAAATCAAACCCATTTATGTCCATAGTATTTATCATGTACTTTGTTGTAAATGCTTTGCCATAATTATATGTAATGTACTTAGCTTTAACTTTCATCACTTTAGTCACTAGATCTATTCGTTTCCTTAAACTTGCTGCTTCTTGATCCACTGCTTATTTTTTATCTAAGTCACTTCACTGCTCTATAGCCAGTTCTTTTCTCTTAGGCCTATAGGTTTACCATTACCTGAATCCTTACTCATTCCTCATTATTTTAAAACTCTATCACTCTCGCTGCTATCCAGGATGCTTCTCAGAGAGGAGTACCGCCTTACCAATACAACTCTATCCTCTTTGGGATGGATGAAGCAACTGCTTAACTCTGACACCTTTTAAGCATCCTGAAGGGATTGTTCCCTCTGAACACCTGAGTTCACTTCTCAAATCATCTCCAAAACCATTCATAAAGAGCTACTCTCTTTGGCCTCCTCTTTCCTCACCACTACAAGGCCTCAAACTCGCTTTCCTGATCAAGTGTTCGTTTATGGTGTACTTTTACACTGCTCACTACACTGTCTGCTCTATATTGTGAAGAATAAACACCATTTGGTTACTGCTTTATAAAAGCAGTCTGAGAAAAACAGATTTGACCTCCAAACTTTTGGTGGCCTGTCTTTTAAAACTCCATCTTATTTTCAGCTTTCTTTACCTCTGTGTTCTTGACCTACTCATGTTCCACCAAACTCAATGCACTTTGTCTTTCAATTAAAAACACTTCATTGCGTTCAAGATTCAACACTAAATTTGACATTTTCAGGCTATTATTTGATATCTCTTAATTTTGTTTCCCTTACTTTGCAAGTTGAATGCTTTGTTTTTGCTTTTTGAATGGGAAGCAATGTTTTCTCAAAGCTGCATGGCTGCTCATCTGCTAGGAACTCCTCACAGGGTCCAGTTGGTGTGCTGATACAAAGCCTTCCCTTGTATAAGCCTCTGTTACTCAGGGAAAATTACTGAGAACATTGATGGGAAGGGCCTTAGCATAAAGATCAGTGATAATAAGGGCATTGATTTAATAATTGGGAGAAAGATGAGAGGGAAGGTAAGGAAACATTTTTCCACCCAGAGAGTCTGGAGCTCAATATTAACTGAAAGGGTTGATGTACCCAGTGTACTCAACTCATTAAACCAATTTCAAAGGTGTCTTGATGGGCATTTCAAGTATTGTAACCTTCAGGGCTGCAGATCAAATGTTGGTAAGTGAGATTATGCTGAGCTTTTGCCCACTGCAGACACAGTGGGCTATGTGGCCTCTTTCTGTACCATAAATCTTCTGTCATTCTGTTCTATGATTGCATTCTGTTGTTCATAACCTCTTCAAGACAAATCTCTTCTTATTTCTTTACTTGTCCCATTTTTACATATTTTATTGTTTCATCACTCTTACCTTTCATTCTCTCAGGAGATCTTTTCTTTTGCTACCATCCTTATTTTATCTGCCTGAAACCTATTACATTTATAACATTCTTAGCTCTAAATGAAAAAGGTTATTAACCTGAAGCTACGACTTAGATTTTCCAGGAGAGTTAGAGTCAAAAAGGTGACACTAGAGAAAGCACAGCAGACCAGGCAACGTGAGGAGGACAATCATTGTTTCTTGCATAAGCCCTTCATCAGCTGTGCATTTTCAGTACCACACTTTGGTTACTACTGGGACTGGAAAATCTGAGTCAATGCTGAGATGTCTGCCACTAGAGAGCTGGTTTACATTGGCAAATGAGAAGTTTGGTGTTCCAGAAATGGCTTCGTAGGAACTACCACCCATGGTGTCACTGGGATCTTATCAGCATTTAACTTGGACCACTTACTATGATGGACCTTTCCTCCTGTAACACTGTCACGGGTCTAAAACAGCTCTTCACAATCAGCTAGTCACGCCTTTGCTGCCAGCCACTCTTATGCATCTCAACTCTCACTCAACCCCAGCTCACACCATTACTAGACACTCTCCTAACAGCACCTCTGGCTCACTCCTCAATCTGTGAACTCTAGATCACCCTCTAATCATATCATGCACTCCTTCCTTGACATTCCAAGCTTTGAAATTCCACCACAGCTTTGCCACTGAGTTGGGGGGGGGGTGGCGAGAGGGGATGCAGGCCACTCAGTTTCTGTCTCCACATACTCAACAAGTTGTCTGTTTGGCATTCCATCTTTATTAATGAGAAATGTTGCTGTGGTTCTGTTCGCCGAGCTGGAAGCTTTTGTTGCAAACGTTTCGTCCCCTGTCTAGGTGACATCCTCAGTGCTTGGGAGCCTCCTGTGAAGTGCTTCTGTGATGTTTCCTCCGGCATTTATAGTGGCCTGTCCCTGCCGCTTCCAGTTGTCAGTTTCAGCTGTCCGCTGTAGTGTATTTATGATTTGCTTTTGACTAAAGTCAATTTTGATTTTTTTTTCCCCAAAGTAAACGTTTTCACGTGCATATCGCTAGAATTATACCAAATTTCAAACAGTGCTAAATAAGTTTCCAGAAATTTAGTTTAGTATAAAATTGAAACCGAGTGCAGTATTAATAATAAAATGTCATGTTTATGCTACAGACTATTCCAAGGTTCACCTAACACAATTAATGGAAAAAGCTGAAGCGATTTCAGAACGCATGTTAAGGTTTTCAGTTTTCTATCGTAACCAGCACAAAGAATATTTTGACTATGTTCGGTAAGAAAAATCACAAGCTGCTTTAAATTTCTATTGTTAAAATTTAAATGTAACTTCTACTTGTGTTGAACTCTGTGACCACTGAGGGGAAGAATGCTTTTTAAAAAAAATAAAAGCTATAAATCACAACCTTTTTAATGATAATTATTTGAAGAAAGTAGATGGTAAGTGCGTGCACACATTTGGTGCTGTCTTGCGAGTTAAGACATCATAATTTTAATTTATAAACTTGAACTTATAGCTGGCTATCTATTGGTAATTGAATAAAATTTATAAACAACTTAAATTTAAATTACTTTGTAATACTTATTGGTGAGGTAACAAAACATAAAACTAAATGAGACAACTTCAGTAAAATATTAGAAGGAACCAAGATTAATTGCAAATAATTAGTTTCCAACAATCTCCAGGGAATCAATAGCTTTGCAGAAGTAACCAGAAAATTATCGAAGTATATTAACATAACCTGGTTATTGTAGAATATTTTATAAAAAGATTTATTAACTACTTGTTTCACAATTTCAGTTGCTGAAAGCCTGATAATCCAGATTCTTTAGGGAGCACTAAATTTATTTACATATGTTCCCATACAATATGACCCCATTGAATCCTTAACATAACTAGTTTGGTGTGAAATGACCATACTGTTTTGTAAAGCAACTTTGTTACTTCATAACTGTTTTCCCATTTATATTCTACACATCTATGGCACTTAGTGGAAAGCCAGCAGTGTTTTACTGGGAACAAAAACATAAATTGCTGGAAAAGGTCAGCAGGTCTGGCAGCGTCTGTGAAGAGAAATCAGAGTTAACGCTTCCGGTCTGGTGTCCCTCAGAACTGAGTAAGCGTCACCAGACCCGAAACATTAACTTTGATTTCTCTTCACAGATGCTGCCAGATCTGCTGAGCTTTTCCAGCAACTTCTGTTTGTGTTTCTGATTTAAAGCATCCACAGTTGTTTCGGTTTTTACTTTACTGTTTTACTGGGGCTGGTACCCACATTCTAATCTGCACTGTTGCCAGTACCTTTGCTTCCATAGCAAAATAATTTATAATTAAACAGAAACACTTAGTCCCACTAAAGACCACAGTATAGGTTGCTGACACCTGCTAAAGTTTCTGAAGGGATCCCTCGGCTGACATACAAGCACATTAAATCTATTTCAAGTGTGCACGATGGATCCCAGGAAAGTTGCCTTCAGTAGCAACGGTAGCCTTTGTGTACAGATCAGATGTACGGTGGACAATGAGACTAAAGTCACCTGTAAGGCTGTAAAACAGGAGCAGAAATTAGGCCATTTGGCCCACCAAGATGCTCTACTATTCAATCATTCAACCCAATTTTCCCACTTTCTCCCCATAACTTTTCATCCCCTTGGCAATCAAGAACCTATCTTGGTTTTAGATATATTCATTGACCTGGCCTTCCCAGAGTCCTCAAACATTTCTCATATGTTAAGTCTTTCATTCTTGGGATCATTCTCATGAACCTCTTCTAGACTCAATCCAGGGCCAATTCATCGTTCCCGAGGAATAGGGCCCAAAATTGCACCCCCACTACCAACCAACACTAGGTCCAGCTTTGATCCCGGTGTTCAGTGAAAGAGTTGGGAGTTCTGGTAGATGACCAAATCTTAAGATTTGCAAATTATTTGGACTGCTTCCAAACTATTTACTTTTGAGAATGCAGCCTTAGTTGTGGGGGGGGGGGGGGGGGGAGGAAAAAAAAGGAGAGAACACAATTACATTTTCAACCATGAACTAATAGGAGACGGTCATGATGGTTAGCTTATTGGAAATGAATGAGGAGGAAAGTACCCTCTCTCCTCTCAGAGGCTTTATTGTCAAGTTTAAAAATCCCCCTTCCCGTCTCTGTTGGTTCATTCTTCTGCTTGTCTGATTACTCCCCTACTTCATGGAAATGCTGCAGCTTCTGGCTGGATAAAAAAAATCATGTCCTATCTCAAGTATCTTGACTTGTAATCCTTTTCTCAAGCTTATTCCTCTTTGCTTCCTGTACCCAGTCTCCCTGCCCTTCATTTCAGAACACTGTTCTGGTCGGATCAGTAGGTTCCACCTACTTAACATCTCTCCTTTATGTTTTTAAGGATGTTTGCATTGTTATGAAATCCCCTTACTCAGAAATGTAGGCACACCTCTCATTGAAATTCAAAAAAATTTCTGCCTCCTCTCGTTCTGCTAGCATCTAGAAAGTTCTCCACATATGGAGTCAAAAAAAAAATTTTTAAATTTAAAACTTACAGGAGTTACATACAGACTCAGCACTGTAAAGAGAAGTCAAAGCTTGCTTGAAAAAAGTCTTTAGATTAACTGTATATCGTAAAACATTAACATGTCAACTCAATGACATTAGTCCTAACCTAAATTAGAGATGGATAGGAGCAAGGACTTCAAACTTTTATATTATTTGAACTACTTGTTATTATGGAGACATATTTAATATGTGAAGTTCTTGCGTTAATGTATGGATTGAAAGATTAAATAGTGTAATCTGATTTAAGAATTTTGTTTGGAGTCTCTTTTGAAAGCAGGAAATGTATTCCAGCACTGTTGTAAATTTGGACAGTGAGTAATCTAAACTTGTAAAAATTGTTTAATACCCCTGCATTACTAACATGATGATTACTTTTTCAGAGAACATCAAGGACAAATGATGCAAACTTCCATAAAAGATAACAGTGGCAGTCATGGTTCTCCCATCAGTGGCAAACTAGAAGGCATCTTCTTTAGCTGCAACACTGAATTTAACACTGGAAAACCTCCTCATGATTCACCTTACGGGAGATACCGCTTTCAGATTCCTGCCAGCAAACTCTTCAACCAGAATACTAACCTCTATTTTGGTGATTTTTATTGCATGTATACAGCATACCACTACATTATTCTGGTTATTGCACCTATTGGATCACAGGGAGATGAATTCTGCAAGCAGCGACTCCCTCAGCTAAATATTGCAGACAACAAATTCCTGACATGCACTGAGGAGGATGGTAGGCTTGTTTATCATCATGCCCAGGATGCTATTTTAGAAATAATCTACACTGACCCAGTGGATCTCTCTCTTGGTAGCGTGGCTGAAATCAGTGGCCATCAGCTAATGAGTTTATCCACAGCAAATGCAAAAAAAGATCCTAGTTGCAAGACTTGTAACATTAGTGCTGGGCGTTAATTGAACACTATAATTTTCACACTACTGACAATAATAGTTTTCATTTTGTGTTATTTCAATTCTTTCCTTGTGAAAGCATGCAAATGATGCAGCTTTTCACCAAAAGCTTACCCACTGGTTGATTGATTTACTGAAACATTTTATGGAATATGTAAATGTCTGTTTCTTTTTGTGAGATACTCCATAAAGTTGCTGCAAAGTTCCTGCTTTAAGAGAAAATACAATTGATATTAACGTGCTCTCACAAAGCAAAAGTTATAGCTTATACGTTGTATTCTACAATATGTATTTAACCTCGAATGAAGAACTATTGATTGGAACAAGCATGAAGGTTACACTGGCAGCATGACTTTATCTTGCAAAATAGAAATACAGTATTTGACACTTCCAACTTGTTCATAGTGTTCACATTACTTGTAATAACTAGTTAATAAGAAATGTTTAAAATTGCTGTATTTGAAGAAAATAAATGTAACAATAGAAAAATATTTGTACTGTTCCAAAAGATTTACAGTTGGGTGGATGATCAGCTACAGAGCATTTTGTAGTAATTTGCGTGTTATGAAACTAGACTGCTTCTAAAAATTAAATGGCTGTAAAATGCAGATATTACTATCCTATTTATTACATTTCAACACCAACTATAACATTAATATCATTTAAGTTCATTATAATTCTTACATAGCTACATTGCTTTCGACAAAGAAATACACAGTGCCAGCATTACTTTGCTTAACCAAACAGTAGCTTATAATTTATTCATTTTTTTGCCCATGCATAGACAGGTTGGAACAACGAACAATATTTTTGAATGGTCCCCAACAAGGAAAAGAAATATCTCAAGTTACTTCGAAAACACGCATTTCAACTAAGAATGGGAAATTAACAGCATTTAAAACATTGCTTCCAGATTAGATATCTGAAGTTGGGAGAATATGAAACAGGATTTTTATAAAGGTGGTATAAATTAAAAACCTGAGTTAAATTCTGTCACTGTCAATGGGAGTTTGAACAACTGCTTCCAACAGAGGTTAAATCTGCGTTCTACTGCTTAACTTACTGTAGCTAACAGCATGCCTGAACCAAACAAAGATTGTGTTCTTTCCCATTTTAGAGAGAAGTTCAGGTTGGCTGGAAATATTTTTGGCAAACCCAGTTTTTGTCTGTATACATTCGAAAACTTTGCACACGTCATATAAACACTTAAGTCGTCAAATGTAACTTTTTCTTTAAAAAAAAGTCTCAACCAGACAGTGGCAGCTTTGGATAGTAGCACCCATAAAATTATTAAATTTTGTAATAAACACGTGCAGACTTGAAATAACCAAAGGTCAACAAACAAAGCAGGCTTCAAGTCATTGAAGAATTAGCTTAAGGAATTTGATTGAAACAGTAGGTGGAGGTAGTTGTACTCCTCCTCAATTAGGGATGCATTAATTCTAATTCAAAGGTATCTGGGCATCTACAAACAACCCAAAGTTAAGGTACAGGAAATCGTGCAATATTGTAGAATGAGGGTGCATTGAAATCTTCAGAAACACATCAACTATCATTTGCTTGGCAGTGAATCCAAGAGTAATTGGACTTACACCTTTCGAGTTTTTACATTTTTTTTTTGCATGGCATATTGCTACAAATGTGAGCTAACAATATTGTGGTGAAGGAAACTGGTCATCAAGAACCTCTGAACAAGACAAGGAAGCATGTAGTTCAGTACCAGTGAGGTTGGAGTACATAACACTGACCAAATCATGAAAAATTGAACGGAGACCAAAATGTACCTTGACTAATGACTTTAGTTTGTACCGATTGCAATTTCACAATAGGTGATGCATTTTAACAGTGAGCCAAACAGCAAGCTGCCATCTTATGAAGCTGGAATGATACAATTGGGATAGCAACATTTGGATAGTTTGAGTTTAACCATGTATTTGCTCCTCACCACCCAAAAATAACGAATCATCTAGTCCACAAATAATGGCGAGCAATATTAGCAAATTATGGCCCAGCAGTACTAGCACAGTAAGGAGGAGGTTAAAGAAGGTACATGAAAAGGATGAAAAACGTGGGCCTGAAACAGGCTGAAAACAATTCCTGCTGGTTAATCACAGCAGAAAATATTCAGTAACATGTCCTCTGTAATCAAAGATGATGAAATGGCCTTAACACGATCAAACTGACAAAGTCCTGAGACACATGGGTTCAAACCAAAAGGGATAAGATCCGAAAGATGCAGAGGGAATGTCTTGCTAACAGCAAAAACAAACTTCGAAGAAAACAAGCATCAATCCAAGTTTTACATCTCTGCAAATAACACGAGTTCAGAACAAAAGGTCACCGGTTTTTCTTTCTGCAGAGGGTGCCTGACTTGTTGAGTATTGAAAGTGTTTTCTGTTTTATTTTTATTTCAGACTTGCAGCACCAGCAGTATTTTGCTTCTGGTTTTACATCTCCTACCAGATGTACCTGCACAATATTAACCTACTTATATTGAGGAAATTACTTTCCGAAAAGTCTGCAGAAAACCAGATTTTATTGTGCTAATTTCCAAAAAAAGCTGGATTTTTATGCTGGATTCTGCCTCTTGAAATTGATCAAAATTAGAGGTAAAACCTGATGATTGACAAGAAATTGGCTGAAAAAAAAAAGCACCAAATACACTCATGAGAGCAGGTAAATGGAGTAAAGATATTTTTAATTAGCCTATTCAGCAAGGTTATGAGATTCCTGTGGAGCGGGTGAGACTTGAACTTGGTTTCTTCCAGCTCAGAGATAGGAGCACTCACTGCATCTCAAGAGCTCCTAGGTAAGTGGAGTATTTAAAGAATTTGTATTGGAAACCACTACTCCTAATCTGTATTAGTGACATTGTGTTAAAGTGGTCAAATCATTGTGGAGAAGGCAAAGTTCAATTTAAAAATAGACTAGGTTCAAGGAATTTTGGGTTCTTTTCAATAATGAACTTCCAAGGCTCAAATGACTTTTTTTAATCTACCTAATTAAATAACAGTTTTTCAAAAACCAGTGGATTGCTGAGAAGATTGATCAGGTTAGTTTAAGTCAGTCAAACCTTAACCCACAGATGTTTAAAGATGCTGCAGGGACAGTATGCATGCAAAAATATGGTAATTTCAGAATTACACACTGTACAAATGTTCTAAATTGCAAACATCTTTCAGCAAATATTTATCAAAATGATAAATGACAATTCCTTTAGTGGCCAGTCTAAAATATCTGGAATACAAAAATGAATACAAATAAATGGCCATAAAAAGGGATTGGTGTACAAACAACTGTAAATTCATTTTGAATTTCCTTTTTTCTCCCTTCAAGAAATTGATTATATTTAAACTGTAATGTGATTTTTTTTTAAAAAATGAAGAAACCATCAAAATGTGAAAAAGGCAGTTTTTGGTAGACATAACACATTTTTTAACCCCACAATGACATAAATAAAGTGCTATGATGTTTCACATAGAGGCAAGCAAAACACTTTTCCCTCCTGAACATTTGCCTTGCCAAGAAATAATTATCTATTTGGAGTGTTATCATAATCCAGAATAGGATTTATTTCATAAAATTCTCAAAGCTACCTACTCAAAAATATCGTCAGTGCATCTTGTAAAGTTTGTTGTCATTGGTGACAGTGACTTTGATTAGTTGCTCAACAACCCTCATGTTCATTCTCGTGTCACTGTTGGAATTTTCAGACTTCAGTAATTAATAAAGTGCAGCCAAAAAGTGTTTCTATGGCACAAATGCGAGGATCCAATATCCAGAATTTTAGAAAGGATTGAATAATTTCCTCTGGTTGTTTTAAAGACCAAAAAAAATTGTCTTCTGAGTAAAGTTCATCTTTAAGAACTCAAAACAGTTTTTGTACCATCCAGTTTAGCAATGAGTACTTCCAGTAATCGAAGTTTGGCTTTTGTATGCTTGTACTGGATGTATTCTTCAGCCATTGGAATGCGATCCTCTTTCTGTACATTCCTACAAGAAAAAGTGCAATTACTATCATTTCCAGAGAAGGCAATATGGTCAGTTTAATAAAAATTGTGCTGCAATGCTAGGGGTTATTGGCCTATATGTAAATTAAATCACTTCTAAAGGAGCTGTTCTTAGTTCTACTATCAATAGAGTAAGGCAAAAAAAAAGGTGCATCTCCACAGAGAAGTGGGGGAACGGATACTTTGGCCTTTAATTCCAGGGCAACAGAAAGAAGCAAAGACTAAAGAAACCTCAGCATCCCATGGACAAGTTACGCATCTAGCCACTGGACAGCTTGAGCTCACTGCAACATTGTAGGGATTCTGCAAGCTTGCACAGTGTGGAAGCAAGCCATTCAGCCCATTGAGTCTGCATCGACCCTCTGAAGCTGAAAATGTGTTGCTGGAGAAGCGCAGCAGGTCAGGCAGCATCCAGGGAACAGGAGAATCGACGTTTCGGGCATAAGCCCTTCTTCAGGAACGAGGAAAGTTTGTCCAGCAGGCTAAGATAAAAGGTAGGGACGTCGGAAATGTGATAGGTGGAAAGAGGTCAAGGTGAGGGTGATAGGTCAGACTGGGGTGGGGGCGGAGAGGTCAGGAAGAAGATTGCAGGTTAGGAAGGCGGTGCTGAATTCGATGGATTTGACGGAGACAAGGTGGGGGGGGGGGGGGGGAAGAGGAGGGGAAATGAGGAAACTGGCGAAATCCGAGTTCATCCCTTGTGGTTGGAGGGTTCCTAGGCGGAAGATGAGGCGCTCTTCCTCCAACCGTTGTGTTGTTGTGGTCTGGCGATGGAGGAGTCCAAAGACCTGCATATCCTTGGTGGAGTGGGAGGGGGAGTTGAAGTGTTGAGCCACAGGGTGGTTGGGTTGGTTGGTCCGGGTGTCCTCTGAAACGCTCCGCAAGTTGGCGGCCTGTCTCCCCAATATAGAGGAGGCCACATCGGGTGCAGAGGATGCAATAGATGATCTGTGTGGAGGTGCAGGTGAATCTGTGGCGGATATGGAAGTTTTCTTTGGGGCCTTGGAGGGAGGTGAGGGGGGAGGTGTGGGCGCAAGTCTTGCACCTCCTGCGGTTGCAGGGGAAGGTGCCAGGAGTGGAGGTTGGGTTGGTGGGGGGGTGTGGATCTGACGAGGGAGTCACGGAGGGAGTGGTCTTTACGGAATGCTGATAGGGAAGGGGAGGGAAATATACCCTTGGTGGTGGGGTCCGTTTGGAGGTGGCAGAAATGACGGCGGATGATGCGCTGTACATGGAGATTGGTGGGGTGGTAGGCGAGGACCAGTGGGGTTCTGTCCTGGTGGCGGTTGGAGGGGCGGGGCTCAAGGGCGGAGGAACGGGAAGTGGAAGAGATGCGGTGGAGGGCATCGTCGACCACGTCGGGGGGGGGGAAATTGCGGTCCTTGAAGAAGGAGGCCATCTGGGTTGTACGTTTTTGGAACTGGTCCTCCTGGGAGCAGATGCGGCAGAGTCGAAGGAATTGGTAGAATGGGATGGCGTTTTTACAGGGGGCAGGATGGGAGGAGGTGTAGTCCAGGTAGCTGTGGGAGTCGGTCGGTTTGTAGTAGATGTCCGTGTTGATTCGGTCGCCTGAGATAGAAATAGAAAGGTCGAGGAAGGGGAGGGAGGAATCTGAGACTATCCAGGTGAATTGGAGGTCGGGGTGGAAGGTGTTGGTGAAGTGGATGAACTGTTCAACCTTCTCGTGGGAGCACGAGGTGGCTCTGATACAGTCATCGATGTAGCGGAGGAAAAGGTGGGGGGTGGGGCCAGTGTAGTTGCGGAAGATGGACTGTTCCACATATCCTACGAAGAGGCAGGCATAGCTGGGGCCCATGCGGGTGCCCATGGCTACTCCTTTCGTTTGGAGGAAGTGGGAGGATTGGAAAGAGAAGTTGTTCAGGGTGAGGACCAGTTCAGTCAATCGAAGGAGGGTGTCAGTGGAAGGGTACTGGTCGGTACGGCGGGAAAGGAAGAAGCAGAGGGCTTTGAGTCCTTCGTGATGGGGGATGGAGGTGTACAGGGACTGGATGTCCATGGTGAAAATAAGGCGTTGGGGACCGGGGAAGCGAAAATCATGGAGCAGGTGGAGGGCATGGGTGGTGTCCCGAACGTAGGTGGGGAGTTCTTGGACTAAGGGGGACAGGACGGTGTCAAGGTATGCGGAGATGAGATCGTTGGAGCAGGAGCAGGCGGAGACAATGGGTTGGCCGGGGCAGTCAGGTTTGTGGATTTTGGGCAGGAGGTAGAAGCGGGCGGCGCAGGGTTGTGGGACTATGAGGTTGGAGGCGGTGGATGGGAGATCCCCGATGTGATGAGGTTATGGATGGTCTGGGAGATGATGGTTTGGTGGTGGGGGGTGGGGTCATGGTCAAGGGGGCAGTAGGAGGAGGTATGTGCGAGCTGGCGTTTGGCCTCAGCGGTGTAAAGGTCGGTGCGCCAAACTACTACCGCGCCTCCCTTGTCTGCTGGTTTGATAGTGAGGTTGGGGTTGCAACGGAGAGAATGGAGAGCTGCGCGTTCCGAGGGTGAAACGTTGGAGTGGGTGAGAGGGGTGGGGGAGTTCAGGTGGCGGTTAATATCGCGGCGGCAGTTGGCTATGAAGTGGTCGAGGGCAGGTAGGAGGCCAGCACAGGGTGTCCGGGTGGATGGGGTGTGTTGGAGGCGTGAGAAGGGGGAAGGACTCAAAGCCCTCCGCTTCTTCCTTTCCCGCCGTACCAACCAGTACCCTTCCACTGAATCAACACGGACGTCTACTACAAACTGACCAACTCTCACAGCTACCTGGACTACACCTCCTCCCACCCTGCTCCCTGTAAAATCGCCATCCCATTCTCCCAATTCCTTCGACTCTGCCGCATCTGCTCCCAGGAGGACCAGTTCCAAAAACGTACAACCCAGATGGCCTCCTTCTTCAAGGACCGCAATTTCCCCCCCCGACGTGGTCGACGATGCCCTCTTCCACTTCCCACTACTCCGCCCTTGAGCCCCGCCCCTCCAACCGCCACCAGGACAGAACCCCACTGGTCCTCACCTACCACCCCACCAGTCTCCATGTACAGCGCATCATCCGCCGTCATTTCCGCCACCTCCAAACGGACCCAACCACCAAGGGTATATTTCCCTCCCCTCCCCTATCAGCATTCCGTAAAGACCACTCCCTCCGTGACTCCCTAGTCAGATCCACACCCCCCCCACCAACCCAACCTCCACTCCCGGCACCTTCCCCTGCAACCGCAGGAGGTGCAAGACTTGCGCCCACACCTCCCCCCTCACCTCCCTCCAGGGCCCCAAAGGAAACTTCCATATCCGCCACAGATTCACCTGCACCTCCACACACATCATCTATTGCATCGTCTGCACCCGATGTGGCCTCCTCTATATTGGGGAGACAGGCCACCTACTTGCGGAGCGTTTCAGAGGACACCCGGACCAACCAACCCGACCACCCTGTGGCTCAACACTTCAACTCCCCCTCCCACTCCACCAAGGATATGCAGGTCCTCCATCGCCAGACAACGACACGACGGTTGGAGGAAGAGCGCCTCATCTTCCGCCTAGGAACCTTCCAACCACAAGGGATGAACTCGGATTTCACCAGTTTCCTCATTTCCCCTCCCCCCACCTTGTCTCAGTCAAATCCATCGAATTCAGCACCACCTTCCTAACCTGCAATCTTCTTCCTGACCTCTCCGCCCCCACCCCAGTTTGACCTATCACCCTCACCTTGATCTCTTTCCTCCTATCACGTTTCCGACGCCCCTCCCCCAAGTCCCTCCTCCCTACCTTTTATCTTAGCCTGCTGGACAAACTTTCCTCATTCCTGAAGGGCTTATGCCCGAAACGCCAATTCTCCTGTTCCCTGGATGCTGCCTGACCTGCTGCACTTCTCCAGCAACACATTTTCAGCTCTGATCTCCAGCATCTGCAGACCTCACTGTCTCCTCGACCCTCTGAAGACCCTGCCAGACCCACCCTACCTCCCCTATCCTCAAAACCCTGCAATTCCCACAGCCAATCCCCAACTTGAATATCTTTGGACTGTGGGAGGAAACTGGAGCACCCGGAGGAAACCCATGCAGACACGGGGAGAATGTGCAGAGTTTGCACAGTTACCGAAGGCTGGGATTGAGTCCAGGTCCCTGGTGCTGTGAGGCAGCAGTATTAACCACGCTAACTACTGATCTTTTTGATCTGATCTTTTTACCCTTCAATATCCCCAGATGCATTTATTTACAAAGCAAATATCTGCCTCCCTTCTGAATCGCTCAATTTGATTTTGTGGCCTTCAGCACATTTCACTTTCTCAAACTTTCTTAACAACATTTCCTAGATTTCCTTTCAGCTGGGTTTTTAAAACTGTAGCCATTTTTGCGATTTCATCTTGACCAAAGAGGTGTTCACGATTAATTTATTATTAACCATCTCGCGTAAATCCCTTTGTCTCAATCTTGGCAAATCACCTTGGGTAGTACGATGAAACTAACATTTCTTAAACAAGAGTTCCTCGAAATTGAACACAATGGGCCCTATTCATAATGCATGCTGGTTATGATCCAATGGCAAAATGGAGCAAATATTTAAATAAACTTTAGCAATTTACAACCTTTGGTTTGTATTTTTTAAAAGGTGACTGGGCTGGGAAGATTAGTACTCACCTCTTGTTTGTAACTAACTTTTATTCCCCCCCACTACAAATGAAAATATATCCCAAGCTTTTCATCACACTTTATTTCTTTGCGAATGAAGTCTGATTTTCTGACGAACTTTAAAAGCATGACTTACCTTCCGGTTTGTTTGAGAAATTGCTCTTCAAACTCTCGAAGCGCTTTGCGGAGTTTCTTCTTCTCCACTCTAGTTTCATGAAGATGTTCCAACAACTCAGGCCTGTACAAAGCAAACATACAGCTTATTTGGCACTGTTACCTTGTGCAAATATGATTTTATGAACATCCTATAATTAGAGAAAAAAAAATGACTAGTCACAAATTTGAAATGGAACTTGCTTTGGTCCTGTGAGATTCATCAGCTCAGGATATCCCAAAGTGTTTTACAGCCAATGAGTAAATCTGGCTTTTAATGCAGTCAAAAAGCAAAACATCATATTTATTTGACAAACCATGAGACAATGTTCAAATCATCAGTTTGTAGTATGGTAGATTGAGGAATAAATATTGGCCAAACAGTATTCCTCTAATCTTAGACTAGTGTCATAGGTCCTACTACATCCACTTGAGGCTCCAGACAGGACATTAGTTTAATATCTCATCATCAAAACACAACTTGGGACATGATATTCAAATAGAGATATATTGGAAAGTGTGGACGTACAAAGGGGTTTTGAGTGTCCGTGGGCACCAGCCAATGAAAGTAGAAAGACCAGTGCAGAAAGCATTTAGGAAGGGAAATGGTCTATTGGTCTTCAATATAGGAGGATCTGAATTCGAAATTAAGGATGTCACACAGGGTCTTGGTGTGGATAGTTTTGGCGTTCCTGTAAGAGTGAAGATATACTTTCCAAAGGTGTGTTGCTGAGGTACATTAGGCTGACGACTGGAGCTGGCAGGATTGTCATAGGAGGAGAAATTGGTCCAGCTGGGTATATATTCATGAGTTAAGAAGAAAGTGGATCTGATTGAAACACAGAGGCTAGAGAGATAAAACATTTGTGCCACACTAATGCCCAACAATGACCATCTCCAATAAGATGGAATCTAACTACGAACCCTTGACATTCAATGGTATTACCAACACTGAATCCCCCACTAACAACATCCTGGATGTAACCATTGACCAGAAACACAACTTGACTCAGTTGTAAATACAGAGGCAAGAAGAGCAGATCAGACATTAGGAATACTGCAGCGAGTAACTCACCTCCTGGCCCCTCAAAGCCTGTCCACCATCTATAATTTCTCCTCCAAACCACTAACCATCTTGACGTGGAAACAATCTTTATTCACTGGGTCAAAATCCTGGAATTCCCTCCCCAGGGGTACTTTCGGTCTCCCTACAGTAGGTGGACTGCAGCAGTTAAAGATGCCAGCTCACCACCAGGTTCTCAAGAATTGACCACTGCACCAAAAATACACTTTTCTCTCCACAGATGCTGCCAGACCCTCTGAGTTTTTGCAGCAATTTCTGTTTTTATACAGGCAATAATGTTTCCCTTACAACTGCCCTGTGACATTTTTGTAATACTTAAAGAATCAAGACTTCCCAAGCTCATGCTGCGTTTCCTCTGTTTAGACCTGGAGAGAGAGTGAGTGATCACCAAGTCACATTGTCCCAATCTTCTACTGATGCCACCTCTAAGCTTGGAAGATAACATTACAAGTTCTCTTCCAAGTCACACAAAAGTGCTCCTTTGGAGATATTTTGCTGTTTCTTCCTTGTGACCACACTAAAATCCTGGAAGCTCATACCTAATAGAACTGCAGCAGTTTACAAAAGGGTTAGATCTGCCACCATCAATAAAAACCTATGCACAGACCAATGTATGCTGGCTTTCTGAGTAATAGAAAGACAGCTGCTGTTAAAAAAAAAATCAATTGCCCTCTGGTTTTCCCTTGGGAAGAAGAGAGTGTGCATTTGTGGGGAGAGAGGGGTAAGTTCCCAGCAGGGGGAAGTGCTCAGAGGCAGTACAGACTGATAAACGGACTGCAACACTCCCATTTCTCCAAGCTGACCAACAGGCTTTCTGGAAGGACTGGGAAATTCACCACGAAAGGTTCCTCAAGATGTTATCCATTGTCATTAGGAATCTGGCTTGTGTGGAAACATTACCTCATTTCATTCCAATGCGTGCAATTTTGCATTTTGTCATCTTGCGATCTGTTAATTATTCATTGCGGTAAAAATTAAAAATTCATTGGGGAGCAGAGTTTCAAACAGGACCGTGGTTTCCAATGTCAAGTTATTGATTCAGGGTGAGGGAGTTGATCATTCACGGTAAAATTGATACAGTGTCTAACAGATTATCTTTCTCAACACGCCAACAGCAATTCGCATTTGCAGACCTTGAACCTGAAGATGTATGATATCAGAGGCCTTCCCTGTAGTGTTTGCTAGATTAATTACCTGTTACTACACTCATTCAGAGTTAAACAGATACTGGTCAGGTTTCTCAGACTAAAATGAAAATATTTCATCTTAAGTAGAAACATAACTACTAAGGTAATACCTAGCAATGCAAGAGACAGAACTACACACACTATAACCACTTCAGACTAGAATGGCTATGACCAAGCCATTTCTGAATTTTGCAATTTTCTAGACAATAGAATACCTAACTACAAGTATGTGAACCAGTAAAAATAATCACCTGAAGCATTAAGTGATGCATTAGAAAGTCAAGCATTAAGGTAGCTTTACCTATACAAATACCGTATCTTCCATGTTTTCATGTCCAAAGTGTTATTCTAAAATGATAGGAGTTGCTTGGAATTGCTCAGTTGTTTTAGGATCAGGGCAGACACACTCCTTCACAGCGTCAGAGACCCGGGTTTGATTTCACCCGCTGTCGACTGTCTGTGTGGAGATTGTATATTGTCCCCATGTCTGGGTGGGTTTCCTCTGTGTGCTCCAGTTTTCTCCCACAGTCCAAAGATGTACAGGTTAGGTGGATTGGCAAAGCTAAATTACCTGTAGTGTCCAGGGAGTGCAGGGTCACAGGGATAGACCTGGATGGGATGCTCTTCAGAGAGCCAGTACAGACTCGGTGTGCCAAATGGCCTGCCTCTGCAATATAGCGGTTCAATGATTATTGGCGTTTGCAAACAATGGTTTTTTGGGCTGAAGTTATTACAGTGTGGATCTATAGGTGAGAAGTCTTGTTTTGGGGCATATTTCTTGATGTCACACTTACTGCCCATACAAATATATGAATCCATACACAGGTAAAAAAACAATTAGAGAACACTCCAATTAGAGTATTCAGTGGATTACCTATCAGCTCACCTGTAGATGTTCAAAACCCAAGTACCAAATTCGCAATAAAGTATTAATTTTTCTATTAATCAATTCAATTTAATCTGATCGAGAATTAAAAGTAAAAAAGCAAAATTTAAAAATTGCCTTCAGTCAGGAGTGGTATCGTCATGGTAATGTCACTGGAGTAGTAATCCAGAACCTCAGGCTAATGTTCTGGAAACATGGTTCAAATCCCACAGGAGCAGATGGAGAAATTTGAATTGAATCAAAACATGGAATTAAAAACCTAGCCAAATGGCAGCCACGTAACCACGTTGTAAAAACCTACCTGGTTCACTAATGTCCTTCAGGGAAGGAAATTTGACATCCTCACCTGGTCCGGCCTATATGTGACTCCAGTAATGCAGTTCACTCTTAACTGCACCCTAGGAAACTTGGGATGGGCAATAAATACTGTCCTAGCCAGTGATGTCCATGCCTTACGGCGGCATAGGAGTTGGCAGCATCTGGGGCTCACCCTTTCAGTCTGCTTCTCTTCTTTTTCCTTTTCTTTGGTCTTTTTTAGCACTTTTTAAAAAAACTTTATCCTGCAGAGAGGGCAGCAATGACGGCAGAGCATTGCAGCACTGGGGGTCCAGAGTGAAGCAAGCCAACCAGTGGTTGACGGCTGGGAGTGTGGAGTGAGACAGTTAGTGGTTGGCGGGTCTGGACCACAGCTCTGGCAGTCACCAGGCTAGGCCCAGTGCGGTCAGCCTGTTACAGATGACAGTCAGCAGCTTACGAGCCCAGTTGGGGTCGGCCCAGTGCTAGGGACAGTGAAAGCACTGGATTGCTGACCCAGTCACATTACCATGAGGGTCCCACTCCTGACTGGAGGCAATTTTCTTTTATATATATTGCTTTTTTTTTTAAAAAATTGTGTGGAGAGCGCCCAGTGTGGAGCGACCACAGAAGGACTCTAACATCCATTGTTTAACTTTATTTTCCTAATTTATACTGTGATGAACTATAATATAGAACTTTTAGCTTTTTCCTTTGTTTTCCTCTTTTTGTACCTAATCTATTTTAGAGCATTCCAGCGCAGTACAGGCCCATCGGCCCTTGATGTTGCACCGACCTGTGAAGCCAATCTGAAGCCCATCTATCCTACACTATTCCATGATCATCCGTATGTTTATCCAATGATCATTCAAATGCACTTAAACTTAGCAAGTCTACTACAGTTGCAGGCAGGGCATTCCACACCCCTACTACTGAGTAAAGAAATTACTTCGGACATCTGTCCTATATCTATCACCCCTCAATTTAAAGCTACATCCCCTCGTGCTAGCCATCACTATCTGAGGAAAAAGGCTCTCACTGTCCACCTATCTAACCTTCTGACTATCTTACACGTCTCGATTAAGTCACCTCTCAGCCTTCTTCTGACAAAAACAGGCTGGTGTCCCTCAGCCTTTCATCAAAAGGCCTTTCCTCCATACCAGGCAACATCCTAGTAAATTGCCTCTGCATCCTTTCCAAAGCTTCCACATCCTTCCTATAATGCGGTGACCAGAACTGTACACAATTCTCCAAGTACGGCCGCACCGGAGATTTAGTACCCAAGATTTGTAACTAGGTATCTAAGATGGCACGGCATGAGGTGACATGTACACTTTTCACTGTATTCTTGTACACATGACAATAAAAACTAATTCTAAAAACATTCTTACATAGAAGCTTCATGTAGATTGGCCAGTGAAGTAGTTGAATGCCTGATATCTTTCTTCTCATCCAGAGGTGGGAGAAATCCAGGCTCATGATCTTCATCTCTATGGTCTACATTGCCTACAAACTCTTGAAAAGGAAACTCCTCTATCGGTCTGGTTGATATTTCACAACTCTTCAGAATAGTTTCTTCATCTGAACCTTCTTCTTCCTGCACAAGTCAAAGTGACAACTTTACAACCCTTCTCAACCAAATATTATAGATATATGATGAGATAAATAGCAATATAGGTTTCACGGGAATGCTTTTTGTAACAAAGTGTCATGTGTTTAATAACTAGTGATAACATTGCTTTAACAAGGGCCTATTCGGGTTGGACTCTGGCCTTCCAGCTCAATTCAGATAGAGTGTGAACGATAGGATCACGTGAAATGAATTTAGGCACAGTTTTAAATGAAAACGGAGGGCACAGCAAACAGGTTTGAGATCTCTGATCTCACAAAGGGTCGATGGTATGTGAAACGAAACATTCAAGTTGGTGCAGTACCCTTCCACCTTCAGAATATTTCCCGAGCCTGCCCCTTCCTTAACTCATCCACTGCTGCAGCTCTCCTTTGTGTTTGTTCCAACGGTAGTACAGTGCTCTCATTCGCTCCCAGCCTCCCATCTCTTGGCCTCGAGAAACTTGAGCTCAACCAGGACCTTGCCGCCCACATCCTAAACCCTTGCACCAAACGTCTGGTCATCTGTGTTCTCAAGTCTCAGTCAGGAACGCCTTCCTGTGAACTACCTGGAGACATTGAGCTATGTTAAAAAAGTGCTGCACAAATGTAATCTGTAAGCAGTTTGCCGGAAGAGGTTGCTTGCAAATAAGGAACATTTCTCGTAGATTTTTTCATACCATGCAGAAAAGGTCCTTTGGCCCACATGTCTGTACCTCCATAATGCACTTTTGGTGCTAGTTAATCCCAATTTCCTGTACTTGTCCCATATCCTTGAATGTTATTATATTTGAAGTGCTCATCCTATTTTTGTTTTAAAAAAACAGGGTCTAAGGATTCCGGCCTCCACTACGTTCCCAAGCAATGCATTCCAAATTCCCACCACTCACTGAGTAAAAATGTTTTTTTCTGAAATCCTCTCTGAATCTCCTGCCCCTTACTCTAACTATGCCCTCTCATGATTGCCCCTCAACCAAGGGGAACAGCTGCTCTCTAGTCACCTTTCTATCCCCCTCAATCTTATAAACCTCAATCACATTCCCCCTCAGTCTTCTCAGCTCTAAAGTAAACAATCCAAGCTGATCTCTCCATCTCAGGCCACATCCAGGTGAATCTCCTCTGTCCCCCTCTCCAGTCTATCACATCCTTCCTGTAGTGAGGTGACTAGAACTGCACACAATACTCCAGCTGGGGCCTGACTAACTCTCCATACAATGGCAGGGTAATAAGTCACTTGTCTCAGGAGCATTGTTTGGAAATGTAATCAGCTCTGCATTCCCGAGCTTCCTCACACTGATGACCACCATTAAAGGATCCCCCTTCATGCAATACTTACAATAGTGGGGATTGCTGCTGCAGGAGAGAGAAGCTGCCTAATACTTCGATATCTGTCATAGAGCGGCTTCATTAGCAGTCTTTCCTGTTTGTTCACCTAGTCAAACAAAGATCGGTTATCAGTGGGGCTTGTACAGAAGAGTGCTCACTGCTTCAATAACTTTCAGACTCACAGTAAAAGGGAGATCACAATTAGACTGCAACACCTTTCAAGTGGAAACGAGCAAACATGTGAACAGCAGCTGATAGAGAGAGCAAGACAAAGAGAGCACACAACAGACCCCCATCTGTAAGCAAAACCAGATCACCAGAGAGCCGCACACCGAGTCTGGCAAGGGGGCGGGGGGGCACAGGTTGTTTTGTTGGAGGTGGTGATGGTGGTAGTGGTGGGGGGTGTGGTGGCGTGGAGAACCAATTTGAGTCGGGAACATCGAGGTGAGTAGGGGATGGCCTCCGAGGAGAAAGTGAGGACTGCAGCTGCTGGAGATCAGAGTCGAGAGTGGAGTGCTGGAAAAGCACAGCAGGTCAGGTAGCATCCGAGGAAGAAAAATCCACGTTTCAGGCCAGAGCCCATCATTAGGCATTCCTGATGAAAGGGCTCTGGCCCAAAGCGTCGATTCTCCTGCTCCTCGGATGCTGTCTGACCTGCTGTGCTTCTCCAGCAACACACACTCAATGTCAATGGCCTCATTAAGGTCAGGATAGTAGCGTCTGTATCAGAATGTGTGGGGTTTGTGTGTGCACCTCAAGCAAGATGGGTGCTCCTTGTCATCTTGATTTAATGTCAGGAACCCCACCCAGTACTACGAGAGCACAAAAATTCATGCACAGTCAATCAGAACAACTGATAATTTGCCACATCAATATGGCCAAATACCTCTAGTGATATATTTTTCTCATAACTTTCAGAAGTTTTGTACAAATAGCCCCATGGCTCTTAAAGTAATAAAAAAAGTCCCGATTATTCAGTATCTGTCACAATTAGCCCCAACCTGCAGTTATTAGCACAAGAAATCTCTTATGAAAGCTCAGTTTTGGCTCAAAGTCAGGGCCATACTAACGTCTAATGCAGTTCTGATTGACGGTACTTGCAGGCGCCAATAGCCGGGGCAAAGCGGAGGGCTCAATTTGCGACAAAAAAAAGGAACATAATCTCCAAGGAAGCTGCAGCCTCTGCTGGAATCTTGCTGAGCAGCCTGAAGAGGGAGCTGTTGTCACAGCAATTATATTGCTTTACCGAGTGCCCCATACAGGAGAGCTGATGTTTAGCTTGTTACTCCTATAGCAGCTCTTTCAAACTGTTGTTCAATTTAAACCAAAACTCCACCTATTTTTCTCCCTAGTGGTAGTAATGTTCAATTTTTAAAAAAAATAAAATCCCTGTGGAATTCTGTTTCCATCAACCCTTCATATCATGCGTTCAACACCTTAAACTTCTGAAGAAATTTCTCCACTTGCACCATTTCAATACAATACCATTTAGGTTTTATCACTTCACACTTATCTGCATTGCACTCTAATCTCCCATGCATCTACCCATTACACCCTCTTATCTTGTGTTGTTCTGAAGCACGTTACCACATTGACAACTTTTGTGAGGACAAGTTACATGAGGACTTAGAACGGAACCACCTTAGACCGGTCTACAGCAAAAAGGTCCAGGCAGAGTGTGGTCTCTCTGTCATGGTCCTGCAAACAAGGTCAGAACTGGACCAGAAACGTTAACTCCACTTTCTCTCCACAGATGCTGCCAGACCTGCTGAGTTTTCCCAGCAATCCCGGTTAGTGTTTCTGATTTCCAGCATCTGCTGTTCTTTAGATTGTTTTTGTTCAGTGAACAGGCTTAAGTCTTTCGTTCAGAGAAGAATCTCCGAGACGTGACACATGCAAAGAAACAAAGTAGTACGGATTCGGTTGCATTCCGGTAACAGGGGAATGCAGCTTTCACTGGGGGCAGTGGACTTTGCTCATTCTTACGGTTTACATGGAGCTTCCTGCGGCTTCTATTGGCCAACTTCCTGGCTGAATCAATCGTTTGCTGGTTATTCTTCCCAGGGAGGGACCAGGAAGGTTGGGTGGCATGACGACTCAGTGGTTAGCACTGCTGCCTCACAGCGCCAGGAACCAAGGTTTGATTCCACCCTCAGGTGACTGTGTGTAGTTTGCACATTCTCCCAGTCCATTGTCTGCACTGGTTTACTCCCACAATCCAAAGTGAAATGGGCAGGCTAGGTGTATTAGCCATGGGGAATAGGGCTACAGGTATTGGGTAGGGGGCTGTGTCGGGATGGAATGCTCTTTGGAATTTTGGTGTGGACTAAATGGGCCGTTTCCACGCTGTATGGGGTTTTGTGATAAGTGGCCATTCTGCCCATGCAGAGTTGGAGCAGACAACGTGGTAAATCGAACTATATAGGCCCAGAGAAATGTTAACGATCAGACCCTAGACTCTGGTACTCTGTGCACACCAGATTATCCACTTCAGTTCCAGGTCATCCCAGAGGAATTGGTAACCAGGAAAAGCTTCACAGTGCTGTATGCTGCCAAGCTAGAAGCTGGAGTTGCAGCAGCACCCAAATACATGTCTGACAATGCAGAGTCTGTCTTAGGATTGCTTCCTAGACACAGCTGGCTGCTCACTCGGTTACCGTTCTCATGGGTCACGGTTAGCTCCTTCGAATGGTCTTACATCATTAGTAGAAACCCCAAAATGAAACTTGCTAGACACAGGGAACAAAAACAGAAATTGCTGAAGAAACCCAGCAAGTCTGACATCATCTGTGTAGATAAAGCTGTGTTAACACACACATGGAGTCCAGTTACTCTTTATTGGAACTGATGACTCACGGAACTCAATGTTAACTCCGCTTTCTTCCCACTGATGCTGCTAGACCTGCTCGGTTTCTCCAGCAAATTCTGCTTTTGTCTCAGATCTCCAACATCCGCTGTGCTTTGTTTGTTCTAGACACAAGGGCACGGGATACAAAGGGATCTAGTAAGTGGGTATTTGCCGGTGTCAAGTGCCAGTAAATAGTAAAAGTAGCGATAAAGTCACCATGGCCCAACCAGACCAAAAAGGGGTAGAGATAAGTGGAAGTGGTTTAATAGGAGGGGAGAGGTTGAGTCATGGAGTCCTTCACGGTAACCTCAGCCAGTGAGAGCACTGAACCCATAATGTTGGCTTTGCTCTGCATCCCAAACCAGCCATTCAACCAACTGAGCTATCCAACTCCCAAATGGTGACACTGTTATGGAGCTAACCCAACTGAAGTTTACAGGATATAACATGCAATTTTAGCTAGTATCTCAATTTCAGTTGAGAAGCTGGGAACATCTTCTCTCAAAACACACTCCTTTAAAATGTATTTATTCACCACAGTTTAATATTCTTAATCTCACTGCCTGAGACACCAATATTTTCATTAGTGCCTTCTCAAAATATTCTGTTGATACGGAATCAGTTGCATCGATTTCAATCTGTCCTTTAGGCCCCAGAGAATCAATCCTCCTCCAATCTTAAAAGTCATTCTCCAATATGGGATCTCTTATTTTCTTGTAATTGACTAATAATGATGACAGCTCGCTCACACATTCTAACTGCAGATCTGTAGGCACTCTACACGGAGGAAGGATTGACTATTCACATTTGGGCAATGAAAAGGGGGCTGGTAAAAAATCAGAAAGAATCAAAGCAATATCTGATGTAGGTCGCAATAATAAATAAATAAAAATAGTAGTTATGATGGAATGATTGGAATCTAATCTCTGGGTTCTGATTGTAAGCTGCTTTCAGGAATCAAGAAACCATTGATGAGATTACCATCAGACCATTAATCCAGATCTAATTCACAACCTATTTATCTGCATACATACCGGTCGTCCATAAAGGCTTTCAAAATGCAATAGGCAATTTTGCATGTTGACCTTATCTAACCTCAGTTGCTTTTGTGTCATTTCCTGTGCAAAATATTGTTGAATTGTTTTGGTCAGACCATTTAAAATAACAACATTTCTTCAAATCATTTTATTTCAAATGCCTTAATAATTGCAAGTTCATTATTATTTACTGTGAGGTACCTTAACGTCCTCCGGAAGGCCAAGTATTTCCTGCTTTTCTTTCAACTTTTTCATCACAATGTGTACAGTTTCCTCAACACTCGGTTTTTGCTGGGATTCTCCGGATCCCTGGTGCTTGTTCTCTTTGTCCTGCCTGGAGTTTCCGGGCAGCACGCTGCTTCGATGTCTATGCCGCCTGCTCTCCTCCTCGGAGATCTTCAGTTTCAACTCTGGTGAAGCCAGTCACAACGAAACCAAAATAACAGTAAGAACAGCGACAGCTTTCATTTACGTGGCACCTACCCATGTTTAAAACGCCACCTCAAGCCAGCAAATACTTCAGTTAAAAACCATTGTATTCTTGGAAATTTCTAAACAAATAATGTTTCGTGTTTTAGGAGCTGAAACAAAACATTCCTGAGCGCCATGAGATAATTACCTCCAAGTCCCTTTAAATACAATGGATTGGGAAACTTAATTTCTTGGTCGTGTGCTTGTGACTTGTTCTTGTGGCATAGACTTATGTACACAGGACTGAGCTGTGTGTGAACTGTCTGGGTGCTAACAGAAGCTGCTTGGTGATTCTCCAGTTTCTCATGTCATAGAGTCTTACAGCACACAAGAGGCACATCAAAAGGGGTTGAAGGCCCCCCCCCCTCCCCCAGTTTTGTTTGGACAATTTCCCTGTCTATACAGTCCAACATCCCTCCCATTATAGCCAGCATCAGGGATCTTTTAACCAGCCTTTCAGTTCTTGGGTTATTTACAGGATCATGCGGTGTGCAAAATGACACAATAGCGACCGCGGTTCAAAGAATAACACTGTACCGGGTCAGGTTTTTCCAATTGTGGAGGATAACAATGTCATGAAACAACTTTTACATACAAGTCACAGCTTTTATTCCCTTTTCCTTCCTGGTGGGTCATAGTTCTATACTGACTGTTGCTTGCACTACATCGAGGAACCAATTTAACACATGTCCTGCATACATGGAGCAGAGGAAGAGATCGCAATGGCATCTTGAAATTAGTACAAAGGCATGTGGCTTCAGGGACAACAAGGGTGTTGACTGGTTCTTGCATGAGCTGAGAAAAAACAGCCAGAGAGTAATTGGGTTAAACATCACATTCCGGATTCATTGAGGAATAAGGACCTTTGAAAGAAGGAGCTGAGGAGAATAGTCTTTATGCAGCCAGTTTTAACATAGCTGTGGAGAATACACAGTTAAAAATCACAACACCAGGTTATAGTCCCAACAAGTTTATGTGGAGGCACTAGTTTTCAGAGCACTGCTCTGTTGACAACCACCTGAAGGAGCAGCACTCGAAAGCTAGTACTTCCACATGGGCTGAGAAGTGGCAGATGGAGTTTAATTCAGATAAATGCGAGGTGCTGCATTTTGGGAAAGCAAATCTTAGCAAGACTTATACACTTAATGGTAAGGTCCTAGGGAGTGTTGCTGAACAAAGAGACAGCAGAGTGCAGGTTCATAGCTCCTTGAAAGTAGAATCACAGGTAGATAGGATAGTTTGGTATGCTTTCCTTTATTGGTCAGAGTATTGAATACAGGAGTTGGGAGGTCATGTTGCGGCTGTACAGGACATTGGTTAGGTCACTGTTGGAATATTGCGTGCAATTCTGGTCTCCTTCCTATCAGAAAGATGTTGTGAAACTTGAAAGGGTTCAGAAAAGATTTACAAGGATGTTGCCAGGTTGGAGGATTTGAGCTATAGGGAGAGGCTGAATAGACTGGGGCTGTTTTCCCTGGAGCGTGGGAGGCGGAGGGGTGACCTTATAGAGGTTTACAAAATCATGAGGGGCATGGATCGGGTAAATAGGCAAAGCCTTTTCCCTGGGGTCAGGGAGTCCAGAACTAGAGGGCATAGGTCTAGGGTGAGAGGGGAAAGATATAAAAGAGACGTATGGGGCAATTTTTTCAATGAGAGGGTGGTACATGTATGGAATGAGCTGCCAGAGGAAGTGGTGGAGGCTGGTACAATTGCAACATATGAATAGGAAGGGTTTGGAGGCATATGGGTCGGGTGCTGGCAAGTGGGACGAGATTGGGTTGGGATATCTGGTCGGCATGGACGGGTTGGACCGAACGGTCTGTTTCCATGTTGTACATCTCTATGACTCTATAAACCTGTTGGACTATAATCTGGTGCTGTGTGATTTTTAAACTCTATCCACCCCAATCCAACGCCGGCATCTCCAAATCCTGAGGAGAATAGTCTTAATGCAGCCAGTTATAACATAGCTGTGGTTGTCTTTATGTAGCCAGCTTTAATATGGCAGAGGACAATAGTCTTTATGCAGCCAGTTATCATGTAGAATCTGAAAAAGGTGCTGGAACTAGACTGAATAGTAATATTCAAAAGGGAAATGGATACAAACCTGAAAAGGAAGAATGAGGCAGGCTATTTGGGGAGGAGCAGGATTGTGGGGCTAACTAGGATGGCTCTTTCAAAGAGCAAGCACAAACATAAAGGGCAGAATGGTCTCATTATGGACGGAGACATTCGATAAAGAGAGACCTCATTTAAGGATCTCACTGTATGCAAATTTTAAGAATTTAAACCAGTACAAGAAATGAGTTAGCATATTTTTGGTTTTGGTTTGTAATTAATGCAAGTAACAGGCATAAGTCACTGTGCAGGCAATTGAATGTGCCATCTGCTTTGAGATGATTTTTCAAAAGGAAATATTCAAGGAACCTATTGTATCTTTTTAATCACCGAGGGGCAGGCGTCACTGCCTGGACATCTGGCACCATTCCAGCTGCTGCTTTAAAATTCCCATCTCCTGCCGCTAGTCTAATTGTTACTAGTTTGCAGCTGAAAATTATGGCTCCTATTACACCACAAATTGCATGCAACCACATTAAGGTTGTTCTGTACCTTTTAACTGCTTACGGGCCCTTGTCAGATCATTCATCCACTTCAAGACTTCTGGATTGCCAACTTTATCACTGTGGGATGGCTATAACCACAAGAGATTACAGTTATCCTTCCTGGTTAGTCCTGCACTTTTTATATTATATAACACCACATCATTTGTTTTTCTTCAAACTTCAGAAAACCACAACACTGCCTGAGGTCAATTGGAAGCTCGCTGGAAAAGGAAGATTAGCTGGGTTACGGGGTAAAAAAAAAACGTGTGGAGCTAATTAGACAACTCCTTCAAAGACCCTGCACAGACCAAACTGGCCCAGTGCAATTTTACTTCTTAAAAAAAAAGTCTCTTTATATCATAAAGAGAATCCTCAAAACGCAGATGACTTCTTTCGATATTGTAATGGAAGACGATGTGATTTTCATTCAGGAGTAAAAATGGTGTTCAGCTGCAGAATCTCTCTCGTCCAATTAATTATACACTGATGTAACTCTTTAGTGCTATTTTTCCCATTCATTTCCTTTATGTAGGCTTGCACATTTCATTTACTAATTTATTTCTATCATAAGGAATCCTCACTGATACGGAAACCTCTCTGTTCAGGAAAGTGCTGTGTAAACTCATTGCCTAGCCTATACCAGGTCTAGAAACAAGACAACAGCAACATCAGAATACATGTCTATCACCATGCACTGATAGACCTTACACATTCAATATGAAAGTTAATACTCAAATAGCTGCACAAATAAAAAAAATTGGCTAAGAAACAGAAAGCAAGAAATAGTGGAGAATTGTAATTTTCAGACTGGACAACTGTACAGATTAGTGTTTCCACAAGATCTGTATTAGGATTAGATTACACTCCTACAGCACGGAAACAGGCCCTTCGGCCCTACAAGTCCACACCAACCCTCCGAAGAGTAACCCACCCAGACCCATTCCCCTACACTATATTTACCCCTGACAAATGCACCTAACACTACAGGCAATTTAGCAAGCCCAATTCATCTGACCTGCAAATATTTGGACTGTGGGAGGAAACTGGAGCACCCGGAGGAAACCCACACAGACACAGAACGTGTAAACTCCACACAGACAGTTGCCCGAGGCAAGAACTGAACCCGGGTCCCTGGCGCTGGGAGACAGCAGTGCTAACCACTGAGCCACCGTGCTGCCCCAAAAGGACTGACTTATTTTGATATTAACAAGGAATGTGGACTTGAATTTAAAAAAGGGATATAATTTCTAAATCAAGGAAGAAACCAAATTTCAAAAATGTAGTAAACAGTGACACTGATAGCAACAGGCTTGAAAAAGACTTAAGATTGGGGAAGTTTAATGCAGTGAAGTAATTTAGTTTACTACGAAGAATATAAACTAAATACTACAAAGTTAAAGTGAACATAGCACAGAGAAACACAAGCATCATCGCTCAGAAATCTTAAAAGGTTGCTGTTAAAAATCCTTGTCTTTATACATGGAGGCACAGAACACAGGAAAGGAACAAGTGATGCCAAATATCTATCCAACATTGGTTTAGTCCCCTGGAATATTGTCTCCTATTCTGGGCAACACACATTAGGAAAAATCTTAAAAACGATGAGGGATACTAGGGCAGAGAGGAGACACGAAAACAAAGCATTGCAGATGCTGGAGTCAGAGTCAGACGGCACGGAAACTGATCCTTTAGTCCATACTGACTGTAATCCAAAGCTAAACCAGTATTACCTGCCTGCTCCTGGCCCATATCGCTCCAAACCTTTCCTATTCATGTATTTATACAAAGGTCTTCTAAACATTGTAACTGTGCCCACATCCACCACTTCCTCAGGAAGTTCATTTCACACACGAACCACCCTCAGTAGAAAAAATTCTGTGTGTCTTTTTTAATCTCCCTCCTCTCACCTTAAAAATGTGCCCCCCAGTTTTGAAATCCCCCACCCTAGGGAAAAGATGGCTACCATTAACCCTATCTATACCCTTCTTTATTTTAAAAACCTCTATAAAGGTCACCCCTCAACCTTCTACGCTCCAGCAAAAACAGCCCCAAGACTTTCATCATAACTCAAACTTTCCATACTCAGCAACATCCTGGTAAATCTCTTCTGAACCCTCTCCAGTTTAATATCCTTACTATAACAGGGCGTCCAAAAATGGATACGGTACTCCAGAAAAGGTCTCACCAATGTCCTGGACAACCGCAACATGATGTCCCAACTTCTTTACTCAAAGGTCTGAGGAGATCTGACAGAAAATTAGTAAGTGCGGTAGAAACACAGCAGTTCTGGCAACATCTGTGAAGACTAAAACAGTGTTAATGTTTAAATTTCAGCATGACTACTCTTTGGAACTGGGAGTTGGACCAGATTCAGAAGGTTAACTTTGCTTTTCTCTTTCCACAGATACTGCCAGACCTGCTGAGTTCCCCCAGCACTGCTTGCAGAGAGGAGAGAGAGAGAGATGGCTTTTTTTCAAGCACAAACAGCTAAGGAGGGGTGAGACAATAGGTGTTCTCAAAGCCATAAGTTTTGATAAGAATAAGGTGAGGAGAAACTGCGCCCAGTGGCAGAAAGGTCAGTTAGCAGAGGACACAGATTTAAAGTGCCACTTATGCAATAAGACATATTGATGCGGAATGTACTGACTGAAGGACAGGCCGTTCAATGATGATTTTCAAAACAGATCAAGAATTGGAGAAATGCCTGTCCAGACAATGCTATCAGTGATCCTAGGAAGAAATACATACATGCATACACACAGAAAGAGATCTCCATGCTCAAAAACCATCTTTCCAACATCTGTGGAAATTCAGGGTTGCACTGCATTGTTCACAGAATCATAAAGCTATACAGCACGGAGACAGTTCACCCGGTCCAAGTTGCTCATGCTGACCAGATATCCTAAATTAACCTACACACCTCAGTTCCAGATTTCCACTTGTTAAATGAAACCTATCACTCTATTAGGGGCGGCACGTAGCTCAGTAGTTAGCACTGCTGCCTCACAGCACCATGGACCCAGGTTCGATTGCTGCCTTGGGCAACTGTGTGTGTTTGCACATTCTCCCAGTGTCTGTGTGGGTTTCCTCTGGGTGCTCCAGTTTCCTCCCACAGTCCAAAGACGTGCAGGTCAGGTGAATTGGCCACGCTAAATTGCCCGTAGCGTTCGGTGCATTAGTCAGGGGTAAATGCAAGGAAATAGGTCTGGGCGGGTTGCTCTTTTGAGGGTCGGTGTGGACTTGTTGGGCCTGTTTTCACACTGTAGGGATTCGAATCTAATCTATCTTTCTGACACAGTGACCTCTGGACATCTCTGGTTTTCCTTTGTGCTTTGTAAATAGAGGAGGTAGCTCCCACCTCCAAAACAGATGGTAGCAGTGAAATTGGAGCTAGCATGAACACAACGAGCAGAAAGAATCAGAGAAGGAGATAACTTGAAAGGAGATGGTTCAGCTGTGAAGTACAAGGATTCAATTGCCATTTTCTGTTAAGGCATGTTATGCTTTGTTGTTTAATCTGATGGTTTATCATTCATACTGCATCTTCATTGTTGAAGCAATTTTATTTCAGTGTTGCTAAAAAGAGAGATATTGATCAGGAGTCATGAAACAAAACCACAGCAATTTATTCATGCCTACCAGAATTCAACCAAGCAGCAACCACTTTCCATGCTGCATAAATCATTCTTTCCTTTATAAAGTTGGGTTTCTTGCATCTCAGTCCGAAGATTGCAAGATGGAAAATATTAATGCCCTGTCTCCTTTTAGCATTGCTTAAGTTCTGAGCAACCAACTAATTATCTCAGTATCGTAATGCATAAGTGAGAGACAAACAGAATTATTCAATAAAGACGAAAAAAAAAATTTCATTGCACCAGGAGTTAATGAGCATCAAGCAAGAGTGGAGGTCAAAAGAACTGCTCCCCTCCAGAGGATTACTGAGCATCTGGAGAATATTCCCAGTGTGTACTTAATACTGCATTAAAAAGCTAGTGAACTATCTAGCTCAGAATGGATTTAGCAGTTACACAAATCAATCATTCCAAATTGAACAGGAGAAATGTGAAGATGGAGAGGAAGAGAGAAAAAAAAGTAGACAAATGAGCTACTGAAAGATCTTTCCCCCCCCCCCACAAAGGGTTTCATTTTGCCTCAGGAGATTTAATAAGTGGGAAGATTAGTGCGGAGACATTCCAGATTGGTAGGTTATACACATTACCTTGGTCAGTTGACCTTTAACAGTTTCTTATCTTCAAACACATTGTACGCTGCAAGTTTTCCACTATTAAGTTTCTTTGTGCCATGCAGCAATAAGGTGAAGATTTTATCACATACAGAAATTAATCTTGAATACCACAAAGCAAAAGTGTTTTAATCAATGTTTTTAAATCTAACATTCGCATCACCTACCCGATATTTTTTCTCTTGCTCAAATTTTTCTTCATACTTGCGTATTTTCTTCCTCAAATTCTGGATCTGTTTAGTCAGCTGTGTCATCAGCATTGGACTGTTCTCAGCTTCTGAATTGACTAGTGAAGAGTTTCTTGGCCTTGAAAAGAGAGCATAGTAGGGGGTCAACTCAAAACGCAGCAGCTCAGCAGTCACACCATCAATGAAACTCTGTTCTCTGAAACGCAAGTGTTTCTCTGAGCAATGACTGCTGTCAAAAGTGCAGTCTTCAAAAATTTCAATTGCTGTGCGAAGTGGTTAAACCTTCTTACAGGAGTAAACTTGGGTTCTGAACAAAATGAATTACAAGGACTCAGACCCATACCTATCAGGAGTATATTACTCATTCTTCCCACATTGAGGCATCTTTTCCAATCTTCTCCAGAAAATGAGAGCCTTTAACATGGAATCCATGAAAAAATTCCTTCAGTTTCAATCTATTGTTCTGCAGTATCATTTTATTGTTTGTGTTTAATCTTTATTGAGTCAGTCAGTCATTGACATGACATGGACCAGAGTTACCTTGCTGCCTTCATTGCCAGTGTGCATGAAATTGGAAGTGAACTGGGACAAACCTGGAGCATATATGCACAACAATACATGTTTGAGATTGAGCAATGGTAGAAATTGGCATTTGATGTCCAGATTTAGGCCATTTGGCTTATCAAACCTGCTCTGCCATTCCATCATGGATGATCCTCAACTCAATTCTCCTGCCTTCTCCCCATAGATGTCCTTACCAATCAAGGACTTAGCTATCTTGTTCTTAAATTGTCTTAATTACTTGGCCTCCGCAGCCTTTTGTGGCAATGAGCTCCACAGAGTCACCACCCTGACGAAACTGCTCATCTCAGTTCTAAAGGGTCATCCCTTCACTCTGAAGACATGCCCTCAGGTCCTAGTCTCTCCTAATGGTGGAAACATCTTCTACACACCTACTCTATCCAAGCCTCTCAGTATTCTGAGAGTTTCAATCAGCTCACTCCTTCATCCTTTTAAATTCCACCAAATACAGACCCAAATAAGCCCTCCATCCCTGGGATCATTCTTGTAAACTCCTCTGCACCATTCCAACCACATCCTTCCTTAAACACAGGGCACAAAACTGCTCCAATATTCCAAATGGGATCTGGCCAGAGCCCAATACAACCTCAGCTGTACATTCCTGCTCTGGTATTCTAGCCATCTCAAAATGAATGCTAATATTGTCAACTCAACCTGCATGTTAACCTTAAGAGAATCCTGAACTAGGACTCGTGCTTCAGATTTCCACAGCTTGTGCCTCTTTAGAAAAGTCTACACCTCTATTCTTCCTACTAATGGTGCAGAATCTCATACGCTTCCACACTGTATTCCACCTGCCACTTCTTTGCCCACTGTCAAGTCAGTCCTCAAAGGAAACACTCCTGTGCAGACTCTGACTTCAACCTTCTACAGAAGTCAAGATCTGCGCTAACTTCCACCACAGCTACTGCCTCAGTGAAGCAAGTAACGTGAGGTATCCAATCAATTGCAAGCAATGTCCTAGGAGTTGGAAAACTTACCCTAAACTCTATCGAAAGGCGAGAACTTTCCAGTTGTACAATGTGACAACATGCAAAAGAAGAATTCAAGCAGATTGCAAAATGGACGGCGGAACAATTTTACAACATGATGTTGACTATCTAAGTCTAACCAACCATCCCTAACACCTAACTGTGCAATCTTGGATCTGCCCTATCTGAAGAAAGACTGTGAATTGTGTTCAGCACAATTAAGAGAATTGGTATATCTGGCAGGTAGAGGTTACATAATTAGATCAGTAAGTATACTTCAAACATTGCTTTGGCTATAACGTACTCTGGAACATGCTGAGGCTGACAAATTGCTCTCATCTTCTATAATGAGAGTGGAGAGTGGGGTGCTAGAAAAGCACAAGTCAGGCAGCATCCGAGGAGCAGCAGAGTCGACGTTTCGGGCATAAGCCCTTCATCATCAAGAATTCTCGACTCCCCTCCAGCATCTGCAGTCCTCACTTCCCCCTTTTATTAGAGCTTGACATCTATATCTTGGGTTAATTTTAACAAGTCACAAAGCAATAATGAAGCAATTATTATATTTTCCTCATTCGACAAATCTATTCAGGTTTTTCAGTGAAATTAAAATAGAATTTCCTGTTAATTCGTTCCGAGCATGTACTTTACTATTTAATTACTATGTTGTCCTCTTTTTTTCTCTTGAGTAATGGAAGATATTTTATTACATGCTCTGGTTATAGGTTAGATTAGTAGTTAGTGGGGTTTTGTTTTCTTTTTCTTTCTTTATCTCTTCTTTTTGCCTTTAGGTTTTGGTTATTATTTAATTGTATATTAATGTACGTATTTGTGTCTATTATTTTGTAAGTACGTAAAAACATGTGAAATTTCCAATAAGAATATCTATAAAAAAAGTATTGCCTCTGTCTGCGTTCTATTTAATTATTCCTTTGTCGCATCTGAGGAGGAAGGAGAAGGAAGAAATTAATTTGAAATGTTGTTCATTATGTTGGTAAAACTCTTTAAAATATCATCTGTGATCACTCCAATCTAATTCTAGAGGAATCTACTGATCTACAGTCACTCCTCACGCAATATTTCATCAGGTTTGACACATGGGGAAAGGGCAATGAATGCAGTTTAATGAGGCTCAGGTTCTTTGATGCGACTGTGAATGGTCTATGACAAAGTCTCAATTCACTAAACAGCACTCAAAGCAGGTGAGACACTGAGTGAACAATACCTGGAACATAGAATTGTACAGAACAGAAGGGGGCCCATTGGCCCAAGACGTTGAGCTGAACAGGACACCAAATGAAACTAATCTCATTCTGCCTGCTCCTTGGTCCATATCCCTCCATTCCTTGAATATTCATTTACTTATCTAAAAGTCCCTTAAACACCCCTATCGCATCTGTCTCCTCCACCACCACCCCTAGCAGCCAAGTTAAAACATTGGGTTACGTAATGGAGAAAAACAGCAAGAATTGCAAAAGTCATCTAAAAACCCCCACTCAAATGGGGAACAAAAAAAAAAAGAGGCCTTGTGACTTGTCTGGATGTCAATGTACTGAGGTGCGTGAAGGATGATACATTGAAGGGCTTTATCATTATTTTCAATGTATTTATAATAACGATTCATTCTGCACAAAGTAAAACATCATAATGAACACTGAAAATACCCTTGTCTCACTTAATTTCAGACGCTGAGCAGAGTCAGTCCTGATTTAGAATTTAATTGTGTAGGCCCTGACTGTAGGTGCTGATATTGCTGCAGTCTTATTTACATTTTCTGCTGTACACCTGTTCTCCTCATCCACATAGTTAGTCTCCCAGAAAACATGACTTCCAACACCTAAAAGGGTCAGGTGCTTGGAAACACTGTCCCCTCAGAATCCCTTGCAGTCAAACAGCATTCTGACCTGGATATTTATTACCATTCTTTCATCACCCCAGAGTCAAAAACCTACAGCTTCTAACCTGGCAGGACTGGGGGAATAATGGGCCTGCAGTGGTTTCAAAGGGCAACTCTGCTTCAACTTCCGAGGGGCAATAAGAGGTAGGCTCTCTCATTCATATCCCAGGAAAAATATTTATCACAAAAATTAGGAATTGCTGGGGAACAACAGCCAACAGTATTGGGAGTATTCAAAATAGGGTTATCGTAGAATCCCTACAGTGTGGAAAGAGGCCATTTGGCCCATTGCCCTTCTGAAGAGCATCCCAATCAGCCCCAGGTCTTCCACTCTATCCTTGTGTAGCCTCACTCAATTACATCTTTGGACTGTGGAGGAAACCCAAGCAGACATGGGGAGAACGTGCCAACATCTACACAGTCACCAGAGGCTGGAATTGAACTTGGGTCCCTGGTGCTGTGAGGCAGTAGTGCTAACCAATGAGCCACCGTGGTGCCCAGTCTTCTAGCACCAGCTCAGTGTCAAACATGGCCAGTGCCTACCATCCTCACTTCCCTCAGCATCAAGTGCGACCCTGTTGTACTACATTGCCTTTTACTGTGGCTGTCTGTTATTACCAAGTCAACATGCCCCCACCTCTTCTTCCACACCCGTTACCTTGGTGAATCTGGCGGTGTTAACAGCAAGCAACATGCGAGCAGATGCATCTCTCCCGGAGCAGCTTCCAGGGCCAGAGGAAGCAAAGATAACTTTGAAATAAGGGCAAAGGGGGAGCATGGAATTGACAGGGCTCACAAAAAGATAACAAAGACTATGACCACTGCTGCCTTTTTCGTATTATAGTCCAGTAAAGTTATAGGATGCAACACATCATCTATCATTTTGTTTATATCCCTAGGGTCCTGAAACCCGACATTTGTTTAAACCAGCTGTTGGTGAGATAAAGAGAACAGATCATCTAGTCATCATCGATATTAGAGAACATAAATGAACATATTGTCCATAAATTTGATCCTGCACTGTAGGAGCATTACACTTCAGAAGCACTTTCCCCCGTTGTAATTTGGAGTAGGTTCGAGAGGCTGCGCGGCTAATTCCTGCTTCCATTTTAGTGTTTTAAACTGCTGGGATATTCCTTAGTTGAGAGAGGCACAGCACAAACACCTTCTGTTTTCACCCACAATCATTTATTTCACATGGCCCCAGCTCTGACAATTAACTCGCAAATCTCAATGCACCCTGGCCCAGACATATCAGAATAATGCTCCAGCACGTTTCTCAAGAAGTTGGCGATTGTTGTGACAAAAATATTGTGTGGCAGATGAAGGGTGAGAAAGGTTAGAAATCTTTCCCCAGTTGGCAAGTGAGAACCCTTCAGTTTAAAAGATTATAATCAAAGGCCAGGAGAGGGTTCACAGAAAACCAATAGAGAGAGAAATTGATGGGCATGGAATACTTTGCCATTGGGAGTAGCTGAGGGAGGGTTTGTTGTATAAAGATAGGAGGATATGAAATGCTTACTGCTGAGGAGAGCTTTTTGCATCACACATGATATATGGACTTCAGAGAATACAGAGAATGAGAGAGAAAGAAAGAGGTATACTGAACTCGGTTGAGATCGGAAACTCACTTTATGCTAATTAATGGGAAATCAGAACAGTAAAAATGTAAAACTCTTAATGGGAGTGTTAGATGTACATTTCAGGCTCAGTATTGTAATTGACTACTACCCATTTTAAACACCAAAGTCATATTCAATGCATGGTTTATAGTTTATGAAAGCTCAGGCAGGTCCTCAGTGTGAATTTAGATTAGAATCCCTATAGTGTGGAAACAAGCCCTTTGGCCCAACAAGTCCACACTGACCCTCTGAAGAGTAACTCACCCAGACCCTATATGCACCTCTGACCAATGCACCTAACCTACACATCCCCGAACACGATGGGCAATTTGATGTGGCCAATTCACCTGAACCTGCACATCTTTGGATTGTGGGTTTCCTCTGGATCCTCCCACACAGACACGGGGAGAACGTGCAAACTCCACACAGTCACCAGAGGCTGAAATTGAACCCAGGTCCCTGGTGCTGTGAGGCAGCAGTGCTAACCACTGAGCCAGTGCTGCCCAACTAAATTTAAAATGACTTTCTTGCAGCAACACCTTCCAGGTTCTTCCCATAATCTCTGTCACAATCTTCAACACACCAGCGTAACTGAAATAAAACAGCAAATGCTAGAAAAACTCAGGCCTGGCAAGGAAGCTAGGGAAGATCCATCAGATTTGGAGGGATATGATCTTCCCCTCAAGGCAAGGGCATCATATAGCAAACTGGTTAAGCTGAGGACAATCACATTGATTTGCCTTTAATGCAGCTTTTACTGCTGACAAGGAAAACTGCAATTGTCACTCAGCTGTCAAATCTCAAAGCACTCTAATGCTCCAAACACAAGGTGCCTTTCAGATTACCTGAAAGCAACGGAAACTCACTGGGTCTGGAGAAGGTTAACGGTTCCCATTTGCAGCAGTTAAATTACAATACGTGGGCTAGAAATCCAATTGTTCCATGTCCGTTTTGCTGTTATTAAAATGAATACCTAAGTGACCAAAATGATGCATTCAATCTGCAGGAACAATTATAAAAATGTACTTATCACATAAGCGAGCATCCTATACTTTTGGTCTAACGTGTTTTGGAAGCAGTCCCAGTACCTGACTGAACAAATTCAGTTATAAAGATCAGGAACCCTGCAGTACTGTATTGAATTGTCTGTTAGATTAAGTCTCAGTGTTGTTTTCCTCTTCATTTAAGGTGCTAATTAACAAAGGAGCTTTACATTTGGGGAGGGAGGTGTGTGGAAAAGCATCACTTCTCTCTTCCACAACTGATGCGTGACTTCTAATAATGTTTTGCTAGTTTGTTTTGTCTGGACAGTTTTGTTCTCCAGACCCAAGAACTGCAACAAAAAGACAGAAGACCTCTCCGAAAAGCTAGAAGACAATCTGCCTTCAGGGATCCTTTCAACATGAGCATCAGGGGAGGGTAACGAGGCAGGGTCTTCACTGAAGAGACATTCACAGGACACTGCCCATGGCTTCCAAATGACTGAGCACCCTCACTTCTCTGCAACAAGCTGCAACTCTCAAAGATATAGCCCAGTGAGGAACCCAGGATTCCAGGAAGGAGATAAATCAACCATAGTTACTTCGGGAATTAAAAATGATAGGAAAACATACAACGTGGTAACAAAAGATGATAAACAAATTTGGGAAATAAACTTTAGAGAGAAATTAGATTGTAATATCAAGATGGATAGTAAGAGCTTCTTTAAATAAATGAAAGGGAGAGAGAAGCAACAACAAATACATCCCTTTAGAAAATAGGGATGGGAAATAATAATGGGAATCAGGAAATGGCAGAGGCTGTGCCCTCAGGTCCTTGTCACTCCTACCGGTGGAAACATCTTCTCCACATCCACTCTATCCAGGCCTTTCAGTATTCTAAGTTTCAATCAGATCACCACTCCCCCAAATCCTTCTCAACTCCATCGAGTACAGACCCAGAGTTGTCAACTGTTCCTCATGTGACAAGTTCTTCATTCCAGAGATCATTCTTGTAAACCGCCTCTAGATCCCCTCGAACACCAACACATCCTTCCCCAGATACAGGGCACAAACCTATACTCAATATTCTAAATGCGGTCTGCCCAGAGCCTTATACAGCCTCAGTAGTACATCTCTGCTCTTGTTTTCTTGCTCTCTCTAAATGAATGCAAACATTGTAGCTGCCTTGCTAACTGCCAACTGAATCTGCATGTTACTGCCACTTCTTTGTTCACCCTCCTAGCCTGTCCAGTACTTCTGCAGCCCTGCTGCTTCCTCAACACCACCTGTCTCTCCAGCTCTCTTTGTGCCATCTGCCCACAGTTCCTTTGTCCATATCATTAATGTGTAACATGAATAGTTACAGCCCCAACACAGACTCCCTTGGAACTCCAACTAGTGAAAGATTCTTTAACCCTCACACTCTGCCTTGTGCCAGTCAGTTAACCCTCTAACCATATAGGAGTATCTTATCCCTAACACCATGGGCTTTTAGCATAATTAACAGCCTCCTGTACGGCACTTGTCAAAGGCCTTCTGGAAGGGGAAAGCAGCAGATGTATATGTTTGGACATCCAAAAGACAGGAATTCAATAACGTATCATACATTAGGCTACTTAATAGCCCAACGTGTTGTGATAGATTATTAGCAACAAGTAGAGGACTAGTTAACTAATAGAAGACAGGAAGTTGGGATGGTGGGGGGGGGGGGGGGGGGAGAGGTGGGGGGTGAAGTTGCATTTTCAGGATAGCAAACTGTAACTAATAAACTGTGGCATTGATCAGTGTTGAGGCCACAATTAACTTACTTACATTAATGACTTGGAAAGTGAATGAACTATCACCAAGTTTGGCAGTGACGCAAAATAGACAAGCAGTGAGGATAACAGTCTACAGCAGAGTATAGGAGAGCCAGCAAAAAAACAAAAAAAACTTGGTAGATGGTCAGGAAATTAGGTGATTCACTTTGATAGGAAGAGTAGAGGGGTTGAATATTAAATGGCGATAGACTGAAGGCTGCAGCACAGAGGGGTGTGGAGTCTTTGTGCGGAAAACCATATAAAGCTAGCATTTAAGTTCAGTGGGTAATTGGGAAGGAAACAGGAGTGCTGGCCTTTATTTCAAAGGGAACCTTGCATAAATACATGGAGGTCTTGCTAAAACTATACAAGACAGTAGTTAGACCATGGGCTAGAACACGATGAACAATTTTGGTTCCCTTATTTAAGGGAGAAGCAATGGAGGCCACTGGGAGAGGGTTAGTGAGATTGTTTCTGGGTATGGAAGGACTTTATGAGGAGAGGTTGAGTAGGTCAAGTCTGTACTCAAAAGAATTTAAAAATGCAAGAAATGACCTGATTCAAACGTGTATAGGGTTCTTTGGGGATTTGACATGGCAAGTGTGGAAAAATGTTTTCCCTAGTGGGAGAGTTTAGGACCAGAAAGTATAATCTCAGAATCAGGACTCTCACACTGAAGACAGAAATGAGGATGAATTTCTTCTGAGGGTTGTGAATCTGTTATGAGGCTGTTAACTGTCTGAGGCTGAAATAGACATGTTTAATCAGTAGGAGATTCATGGGTATGGGGAAAGGCAGGATAGTGGAGTTGAGGATTGGATCGATTGTATGCTACAGGACTATCAGATCAGCCACTGGAGTGTAATCACACACACAAGTTCACTACCAGTCAAGGGCCACTCAGATGGGCAACACACACTGACCTATCCAGTAATACTCACGAACTGTGAACAAATTTAAAAAAAAAAAAGACCAACTAAACAAAACTTCAGTCTAATGATTAGATTCCACTTGCCCATAATATTTATCCAGAACAATTGAGAATCAATATTTTGTCGTCCCTTAAGCCCAATTGTTTTGCTTGTTTGTGCACACAAGTGTCCTTAGGACGTGCTTCTCTAATAGACAAATCATGAGCATTGGAAGCATTGTGGGAGACGTCTGTATTGGTCACTGCAATACCTGCAGCTCTGGGCCTTCAGAGCCAAGTAGCAGGCTGCTATATCCTGACAGGACCAGCAGATCGTGGCAGAGGGAGAAAATGCAGAAACAGAGGTGCCAGCCAACAATCTTCCATTTTGAATGCTCGCTCACTCAGCTACTCTAGTGTAAACTTGGTTTCTTTCTCACTTCCTGAACAATTGAGCACAAGCTCTTCAGTAAGCTCTCCTAGTGCACATGTCCTTCAGCCTTCACTGGCAGCCTGGACCAAGGTCAGGTCAGCGGTCTGTAGTGGGGAATCACTGCTGTATTGTAGGAAACGCAGTAGCTAGACAGTGCACAGCACACTAGACTGTTCAACCAATGATTTCATAAGATCACATTTCAGTCATAATTATTGTGGGATAAACAGTGGTTTAGAGATTGCTCCTGCTCGCCTTTGGAATAACATCATGGAATCTCCACCCTCCCAAGAGTGCGGTTAGAATTTCAGATTAAGGTCTCAGCCAAAAGACAGCGCCTCTGACAATGTGATACTCCATCAGTACATAATGCGCTCAAATCTCTACCAACGGAGTGACACCTTACTTCTATACCACCTCTAACCTCCAATTTAACACAATACAATTGATATACAAAAGGAAGAGACACTTTGCTTAAATGATCATCAAGTGGCAAGTGCATGCTTTGCATGTGAAAGTACAAGGTGCAATACATTGCTTTCCTTACATGATGAAGAGCTGAGCACTTGGTGGAGAAGGGGCAGCTTCCGTGTCCAATACAAATCTTTGGCTCTTGCTAAAACTGGAGCAACGTGGTGACACTAGTGGGTTATCGCCCTCGGTGATGTGGTGCAGTAATCTGCCAGCCCCCATGGATCGATGGGCTTCGACTCCGTTCTCCAGCTCACTCTGCCAGCCTTCAAAGGCTGGAATCGGCTCTGTAACATCAACCAAACAAAGTTAGGAGTTTGCTCTCTCCCTCAAGGCTACGGTTAGGACAAAAACAAAATCATTCGATAGCTGTCTTGCACAACAGGGCAATGCAATAGTAAGAGCAGGAATAGCTCGGCCACACTTGGACAATCAAAACAAGGAATCAAACGTTTTTTACTATTCGTTTATGGAATGTGGCATCACTGACTGGCCAACATTTGTTGCCCACCCCTTGGACATGTCCATGTCATGTATTCTTGTACCATTTCCAATGATTGACATTTTACTAACTGAATGAAAGTGAAAAGTTACCTGTAGAACATTCTGCTGCCTATTTTTCCCAGAATTCTTGTCAGCTATTTATTTATTTTAGAAAAATGCTCGAAAAGTCAGCCAGCAAATGGTCTTGTGCCAGACTAACCTCTCCAAAATGCCACACCACCATCTCACAGCGCTGGAGAATGAAGGTAAAATGGGTGCAGCACTTCAAGCTTATGTGAGCATCCAAGGAAGTAAAGGCCTTGGAGACCAAGATCAACCAAGCTGGTTACAGGCCAGGCCTTAGACAGGCTTGGGGGGAAGCTTAAACCAGGCCCCAAATTGTTTTTCATTCACAGGATGAGGGCATCATTGGCTAGGCCAGCATTTATTGCCCAACTCTGATAGACCAGAGGGCAGTTAAGAGTCAACCACATTGCTGTGGGTCTGGAGTCACACGTAGGCCAGACCAAGTTCCCTAAAGGACGTTCCCAAACCAGATGGGTTTTTACAACAACCAGCGTCATGGTAATCGCAAAGCAAATCTATTCACTGTGCCTCAGTACATGTGACAATAGATTCAATTCACAAAAAAATAGAATTCAAATCCCATCCTTGGCCGTGACAGGATTTAAAACCGGGTCCCCAGAACATTATCTGGGTTTCTGGAGTTAACAGTCTAGCAATAATACGACTAGGCCATTGCCTAAGTGAGGTATAGGTTGCTGTACTTGTGCCATGAGTAGCACCAGGGCCTGGGGTTTCTGTCCCTGTCCTGGGTACCAGGGACAAACACACCTTAGTTACACAGAGACTGGAGAAGCCTGCAATCAATCATGAGCAGAGACTGATAAGGAGAGAGTGAGGGGGTTTTGACAGAGTTAAAAGGAGAAGCTATTTTGACTGGTAGAGGATTCAGTCACCAAAGGATATAGCTTTAAAATAATATGTCAGAAAGAAAAAACAGGCAGATAAAAATTATTTTTAAATCAGCAAGTTACAATGACCTGAAATGCACGAGGAAGAATCCTGGAAACTTATTCACCAATAACTTTTAAAACAATATTGAACATATACTACAAAAGTGAAAAATTGCAGAGAATTTGGGAACGGTGCAAGAGAGCGAATTAATTAATGAAGTACTTCAAAGAACTGGCACAGACAGGGTGGCAGAATGGCCTTATTATCCCGTGTGGTTCATTGATTCTAAGCTTTAGTCACTTATTCCTTTCTCATGACAATGATTCACTAACGTTCAGAAACCTCTATTGCACTGCATAAGGTTCGTAATATCTATGGTGTCTGTGTGAATTCACTGTTACACCAACATAAGAAAAACCCTTGTCCTCAGCAAATGCGGGGGAACAATAAGCTTTTCATTTCTTCCATCCACTCCTGAGCACTGCCAGTTCATCAATAACAAATCCAGCCCCTGAGTAAATATTCCTTGTGTGGCTCAATAAATAGGGGACAGTTCCCACCCCACCTCCCCCTGGAAACACTGACGTCCTGCACTTAAAGGCAGAGAAAGACAGATTTGCCTGGGTTTTCGGGAGGGGCAGATTGGGGGGAAGCAACGAGGATAACTCATTATGCACATCCCCAGGTTTGTGGAAGGATAAACATCCAGTTTAAATGAATTGAAGCAAAAACACCTCCTAATCAGACTTGCATTTCTCTATTACCTATTTAAAAAGGTGCACTGAGAAGTAAGGGAGATGGTGGCAAGTCTTACAGAAACAGGCCCTTCTGCCTGCTATGCCTATGCCAACACTGTGGTAACATCACTGGACTAGTGTGCAGAGGATAATCCTCTGGGAGCACAGATTCTAATCCCAGTATGGCAGCTGATTGAACTATATGAAATTAGTACCAATAATGGTGACCATGAAAGCATCATTGATTGTTAGAAAACCATCTGATTCACTAATACCCTTTAGTATATAATATCTGTAATATCGATGGGTGTCAACAGAGAACCTTTCCTTCCTTTAGGCAGAGCAATCCGCCATCTGTTCCCGGTCTAGCGTACGTGACTCAAGACCCACAGCAATGTAGTTGACTTTAACTGCCTTCTGGAACAATTGAGCAAGACACTCGGTTCATTGGAAATTTGGAAAGAACAACAAATATTGGCTTCACTAGTGACACCCACATCCCTTGAAAGAATCAAACAGTAATGGGTTACAGACTTAGAATCCCAGATATCCTTGCATTAAGATGTTGGAAAAATTCAGCTTTTTTTTTTAAAAAAGAAAGCCCACCACCAGCCATTAATGATATTAACTTTACACCATGGGTATAGGCACAGGTTGTGATGCAATAACATCAGATCAAAAGTTGATAAGAAAGGACATCTCAACAGGCTTAAATCTTGCTGTACATGGAATATTTTTCTGTTGGACAGGCAGAGAGAGAAAATAAACCACCTCCAAAAAAAAATGTAGAACCTCACAACAACAGCCACTTCACAGAACATTGAACAGTACAGCACAGGCCCTTCCACCCATCGAGTCTATGCTGACCACGACACCATTCTAAACTACTCCCATTTGCCTGCAGGAAGGGTTTGGAGGGATATGGGCCGGGTGCTGGCAGGTGGGACTAGATTGGGTTGGGATATCTGGTCGGCATGGACGGGTTGGACCGAAAGGTCTGTTTCCATGCTGTACATCTATGACACTATGGCCTGCTTCCCTCTGTTCCCTGCCTAAACGTCACGGAAAGGTTTTGAAACAGTGTGCAATTCTGGTCTCCTTTCTATCAGAAGGATGGTGTTGTGAAACTTGAAAGAGTTCAGAAAGGATTTACCAGGATGGTGCCAGGGTTACAGGACTTAAGCCACAGGTAGAGGCTGATTAGGCTGGGGCTGTTTTCCCTGGAACATTGGAAGCTGAGGGTTATAGAGTTTTATAAACTCACAAGGGGCATGGATAGGGTGAATAGACAAGCTCTTTTCCCTGGAGTGGGGGAGTCCAGAACTAGAGGGCATAGGTTTGGGTGAGAGGGGAAAGATATAAAAGGGAACTAGAGTGCAACGTTTTCACACAGAGGGTGGTACGTGTATGGAATGAGCTACCAGAGAAAGTGGTGGAGTCTGGTACAATTACAACATTTAAAAGGCATCTGGATGGGTATATGAACAAGAAGGGTTCAGAAGGATATGGCCAAGTGCTGGCAGGTGGGACTAGATTGGGTTGGGATATCTGGTCAGCATGGAAGAGTTGGACTGAAGGGTCTGTTTCCGTGCTGTATGATTCTATGGCTATGGTATCTGCTTCAACCACCTCCTCTAACAGCATGTTCCAGGCATCTACCACCCTCTGCATAAAAAAACTTGCCTCACACATCTCCTTTGAACTTTTCCCTATCACGGTAAAACTAGTATTTGACATTTCCACCCTGGGTGAAAGACTGACTATTTATCCTATCCATGCCTCTCAATTTTATACAATTCTTTCAGATCATCCCTCAGCCTCTGACGCTCTAGTGAAAACAATCCAAGTTTGTAGAACTTTCCTTATAGCTACTACAGTCCAATCCAGAAAACATGTTGGTGAATCTATTTTGCACCCTCTCCAAAGCCTACACATCCTTCCTATAGTTCTGCACTTTGGCAATCCTGGTTGCCACAACTCTCCAAAGGAGACCTCACTAAAGTTTTATATAGCTGGAATATGACTTGCTAAACTTTATAATCAATGTCCTGACTGATGAATAGAAAAATGCCATATGCATTCTTTAATACCTTATTCATTTCTATTGTCACTTTCAGGGAGGTACAGACTTGGATCCCAAGATCCCTCTGCATATTAATGCTCCTAAATGTCCTGTCATCTACTGTATACCCTCCTCTTGCATCTGACCTCCCAAAATGCATCACTTCACATTTCACAAAATTAAACTCCACCTGCCATTTCTCCTCAATTTTCCATTCTGCGGTATCCTTTGATAACACACACACACACACACACACACAAAAACAACATACGCTCCTGCACTGATCCTTGTGGAACATGATCATAGACCTCAAGTCAGAAAAGCACCTGCCCACAACTATCCTCTGTCTCCTATGACCAAGCCCATTTTGTATTCAATTTGCAAACTTACCATGGATCCCATGCAATTTAACTCCCTGGAGCAACCCACCATGAGGAACCTTGTCAAATGCTTCAATAAAGTCCACTTCCTTCAGTTTAATACCAATTTGTGCCAAATTCTGCACTTTGGCAAGGCATACATCTGGCAAGTTGTTCATGACAGTTCAAACAAAGCCCATCAGTTCAACAACCTGCATGAGATTCAAAACCAGGCTGAGAAGGTTCAGGGCCTTAACCCAAAGGACCACACTTCCCTAGTGACACATACATTTTGATGCAATAAAATCAGAGAGAGACATTTGTCCATTTTGGTCACCATTTCATGGCAACTTTAAATAGAATTGGATGAACATGTTGCTGGCTGATCAGGTATCTTGGACAAGTATTGACATTAAAGTACTATCTTGGACACAATGTCCCTTCCCTCATCCACTCAGTGAGCTGGACGCTATAAACCTCCCAGAAATCTCACTAACTGTTCCTTCCCATCTGTCCTCCCGCATTGCCCATAGCAACCCCTTTTCAGCTTGAATGTCCACTTGAGTATGCTAATTAGCACCTTAAGATGCACAGTACATCCCAACTCCATTTTGAAGCCAACAGCCCACAAGTCGATAGCAGTCATGGTGCGATTTAACCTGTGACTGAAAGAGACTGCTGGAGGGGAATCACTTTCCTTTTCTTTTACTGCAGCTGCTTTTACTCCCAAAAACATCTCAACGATAGTTCAATCCCACACCATACACCTTCACATCTTGCTGGTCCAATCTCTGTTGACGAACCCTCCCACTCCACACAATTATCTTCCCAGTAAACAACGAGAGGTGTTAGAAAGGTTGGTTAAGCCATGCTGGATACAAAAATCTAAGATAATTCCATTTCAAAAGGTCTCATTTAGTTTTATAATCCTACGTGCATATTTGCAATCAAAAGGTTCAAATCCTGTGGTGGTACATCAACTGAGTCACATCTCTGTTTAAAGCTGTTCACAACTCTTCTGAGGGTATATGAATAGGAAGGGTTTGGAGGGATATGGGCTGGGTGCTGGCAGGTGGGACTAGATTGGGTTGGGATATCTGGTCAGCATGGACGGTTTGGACCAAAGGGTCTATGTCCATGTTGTACACATCCATGACTCTATAACTGGAAAGACAATCTCCACTGTGCCCCCATCCCAAGGTCACAGATTTCGGGTCCCCTATTATATCATTGTTCTGTAGCTTCCCAATGCCTGCATGTTGACACAATGCTATTCACACTGGGCCAACTCACATCCACCTGACACTTGCTTTCATACGATTCACTTTGGAATGTGCTCTTGTGACCTGGCCGTTCTAGACCATTTACAATATCATACCTGTTGTATTGCCCTTCTTTTATTTGCTTAGCTTGGCTCTACTCCAATCTTTCGGTAACCTGTCTGGGTGTTGAGTAATACATTCCACTGCTGTCTTGCAATTGTTCTGCATTTCAGTTTTTTTTTGGGGATGGGGGTGGATTTCACTTTCACTACAACTGAGCACATCTGAAACCCTCTGGTACCGTACAGAGGTCCCTAACCGAAAGGTAATTGCTTCAGTTTCAAAAATGCTGCTTCTAGGTTTAGAATAAACTCAAGATGCTCTTTGAAAAGGGCATCCACACCAGATGTCCACTACCAAAAGCATTTAATAGCTATATTCCCATGTAAGCAGGACACAACACAATTGCCAGCGTGTATTAAAGGTCTGATCTATAAACATCCAAAGTGCAAGTCTGCACTAAGATAAATACCCCTCAAAAGTCCAGCTTTTGAATAGATCCATTGCCCTTCAGACTAGCTCCCAGCTAAGTTCATGCGTCACTGTTAAGCACTAAACCAGGTCCTCATGAATTTATAGTGAAGTCAGTTATTTTTGTACTCCTCTGAGCCAATCTACCTGTACCATCAATTACAACCTGCACCGTCCAAACTAATCTCTTGAAAGAACGCGAGACCTCCAAAATACAAATTTTAACCACACAGAGTTAAGAGCCAATACCACCACTAACTCCGTGAGTGGAGGCTCCTAAATAATTCAACAGTGCTTCAAACATGTTTCTAAATGGGTCAAGTGTCATTTATGCAATTGAACTACTGTTGCTATGGAGTGGACAGGAACGATTGACATGTCTGGCTTGAACACTCAAAAGCTGAACAAAGACAGTGGAATCATTCCTTTCAATCAAAGGTGCACACTTAAAAGTAAAAAAAAAGACAATTTTGACTGAAGATGAAAATCTAGACTTGCAGGTGAAAGAAACAATGGTGACAGGCTCCTGCTTACGATTAAGTATCACTGAACAAACCTACAGCCTCTTGGTGGACGGTGGTAGGGTGCAGGAGAAAGCAGAGAGACACAAACAAGGCATTCCCTCACATGCTGCAGTCATTTACTGGGACAACCTGTAATGTGACTAGATTAAAGGGCAGGTTTCAGAGTTTCAAATCAACGTGTGTAACGATTGAAGGTACTTACCATCACTATCCTGCCGATGCATTAATTTGAAATCAATAATTGGGACAGTGTGCTCTGACAAGACAAAACAGTGTATCAAATAAAACAAAACTAGAATGGAAGGACAGACATTTATTATTATAAAGGAAATTCAATAGCCACTTTAATGATTAAAAAACAGTATAAGACACTGTATTAAAAAAAAGATGACTGACGCCATCGATTTGTAAGACAGCAGCTCTGCAAGTGAAATGACTTCTAAAGGTGTTCAGATGGACAAAGCACAGGGCACTTTCTGCATCAAAATAAGATGTTAAAGATTTAACAGTCCGCATGAAATATCTTACCCCCAGTGCTTCCCTCATCAGCAGTACCACTCCGACTGATCGGAGCAGTTTGCTCCTTGCTCCGTGGTGTTCCCGGACCTTCCTCGGGGCTCGGCAGAAACGATGAGCACAGGTCAATGTCAAAGCTCTGCAGCTTCATCAAGGAGTTCTGCAAACAAAAGCAGAACATGATGCCATGAAACGCTGCTCGCACGGACGCCAGGCCTGCCCACGGCTGTGTCAGTGTGCCTTTGGTGAGAAGGGGCTGCGGTTCGACCCTGGAGCACTGGGCTGAAGGGACTCCTCCAGCTGGAAGCCATCTAACTCGGGAGCACCAACATGCTCCTGGCGCTCCGCAGCAGCTCAAGCGCCTTTAAACCAGCTCAAATCGTGACTCAAGGCAGCAGCAGGCAGCACTCACTCCGTCAGCAGTGTAGGTTTGTCAGCCAATCCGACAACCCAGTGGGATTAAAGTGTCAATGCCCTGCCTCCGTGCAATAGTTCCATCCAGTCTGCTGACATCATCTCTGGTGATGATCTGCCCCGCCCAGTGCAGCCCATTCATAAAAGCCTGGACCAGAGAGAGAGAGGTCTCTGCAAAGAATGAATCAGGCAACACATTTGCATCAGCCGTCTTCTTCCCGTAAGAAATATTGATTTTGTTTCTGCATTCCACCACCTTGGGGTTAAATCAGCTGCAAGCTAAGACTCATCAGAATTTATTTTTTAACCCATTCAGACAGAGCCCAGGGGTGAAGCCTCCTCTCTCACTCTTGTGCAGAGCTCTGTAGTTATCTTAAAAATGAAGAATACGTTCAATGAGCCCAGCTCGGCAAGAGGACTGCAATGAAGGAGCTGTTTCCCAGCATCTCGCTTGTATCCATTATCCTCCCTCGGATGGAGGTGGGACCTACACAGTCGCACGCATGGAAATATGTAATCCTGCACGTCTTCTGACACCCAGCAAACCGGCCAATAACAATCTGGATGAGGCTCAATTTACAGCTTACTCAATACCTGACCTTCACTATTTAAAAGATTGTTCTCCAAACAATAATTTGCAAGCAGATTCGGCAGTAAGAACATTAAATTCAAGCATGAGAAAGTCTATTTAAAGTTTCTGTCACTCATTCTTAATGCAGTTACCATAATTTTTCAACAACTTGCCTTTGTGCAATATCATGACTTCCAAATTCCAACAGTTCAGGTAAAACGGGATGGAGAAGGGCAAACAAGGTTTTTGATCTTGCCCTCGCGAGGATTAGAAGACAAGAAACAGACATGACCTAAGGTGCATAGTTTAATACAAGAATGAGAAGAGGGCGCTGATTGGTTGGCTTGGAAATAATCAAGATCAGTTAACTGTCAATCTTATCCTCAGGCCAGTCAGGCAGATTCTGATTGGTTGGGGTGTTGCAAATAGGGATACATCACTTGTTACCATGATCCCAGTTTTGAAAAAGGTGCAATGTTTGGTCAAATTCCTTTTGCCTACCTCAAACAAGGTCCTGAATATTAATATATGTAGCTTATGGGACTCACAAATGCATCACACTACCAGCCAGACTGATGATCCTACAATTACAACGTTTTAAAGGCTTCTGGATAGGTATATGAACAGGAAGGGTTTAGAGTGATGTGGGTCAAATGGGACTAGATTTATTTACAAAATTGGGATGGCATGGACAAGTTGGACTGAAGGGTCTGTTTCCATGCTGTATATCTCTAAGACTCTAATTTTGTTTCCACTTTAACTATTAATTTATTAAATAATTGAGATTAAGTTATTTCCAGTGGTAATGTCACTTCTGATGGTGGATATGCTTTTCTGAGTGTTGCAAGCATAGACTGGTTAAGCACATTTGGTATACTGTCTACTGTGAATAGTCAATGTGCTGTTTGATATGACCCACCAGTTTGATTAGATTAGGTTCCTTACAGTGTGGAAACAGGCCATTTGGCCCAACAAGTCCCTCTGAATGGACTGACCCTCTGAAGAGTAACCCACCCAGACCCATTTCCCTACACTTACCCCTGACACTATGGGCAATTTAGTATGATCAATTCACCTGACCTGCACACCTTTGGACTGTGGGAGGAAACCAGAGCACCTGGAGGAAACCCACGCAGACACGGGGAGAATGTGTAAACTCCACACACAGTTGCTAGAGGCTGGGATCAAATCTGGGTCCCCTGGGCAGTGCTAACCACTAAGCCACTGTGCTGCCCATTGGGGCATATAATTATCGGACACATAGCCTACACACCTAGCACCATACCAGCACTGAAACTCATATCACATTATTCATTTGTGTGGTAAGCTTAACATATTTTTGGCTTAACGGCAGCATTGTGTTAGTGGGCAAAACCACTCATAGATTTTCTGCATAATAGCAATGTGAGACAGCTACCTCCACCTGTTATTCAAATCACTGGGAAGCCTTCCCCTCCCAGAGTAACCTGAGGGAGACTGGGCCGCACTCTGAAACAAAAGTGGAGGACGTAGGTCCTTTCACGAGTTTTGTGATGGACAAGTGATGATTTGATCAGAGTATCTGTTATCATGCATCAATTATCATCATAATTTAGATATGCTCAACCTTATTATTAAGCTTACATAATGATCAGATGTCTCGGTTCTATTCACACAATTGTCAATAAGATTGATCTTGTAACATATAGGATATTAAGAATTGCAATATGTATATTGATCAGTGAGTGTAGGTTTTGATAAGTGGTGCTTTAGAACCCATTGTCAGACTTCTCAATAAATATATCGAGGGAAGGGAGCTCATTAAAGTGCTCCATTTCAATGATAAATTTGAATACACAGTGGAGTCTATTATGCCGTATAAAGAAATTCTTTGATGCAGTGACGGATTCACATATGGCAAATGTATCATTTACCTATCAGAAATATGCAAGGGAGTAGGAGATTAGTGCTCTTTCCATCAAAGGTATGTTTGTCACGGTACTCAATGCAAGCTCAGGCTGGATCTAGGGTGGCACAGTGGCTTACTGGTTAGCACTGCTACCTCACAGGTTTGATTCCTGCCTTGCGTGACTATGTGGAGTTTGCACGTTCTCCCAGTGTCTGCATGGGTTTCCTCCCACAGTCCAAAGATGTGCAGGTTAGGGTGAATTGACCACACTAAACTGCCCATAATGTTAGGTGCATTCGTCTGGGGTGAATATAGGGCAGGGGAATGGGTCTGGGTGAGCTACCCTTCGGAGGGTCAGTGTGGACTTGTTGGGCTGAAGGGCCTGTTTCCACACTGTGGGAATCTAAATCATAGAGGTGTCCTCTGGTGATGTCATCTCTTTGAAATCACATGATGAAGGAGCAGTGCTTCCAAATAAGCCTGGTGTTGTGTGATTTTTAACTTTTTATTTGGAAGTATGTAGTGTCATTAAAACTGAACTCAATAATGTGTTGTTAATTTCATGCCATTAGTGAATATCTCGATTGCCATGGTACATTGATATAGTGCAAACGTCAATCGCATCTCTGTATGGTATGTTGGTAAATAAACAGGTTTCCTAAATCTACTTGCCTGCTTTTGGCCCATATCTCTCTCAACCCTTCCTATCCATATACCTGTCCAAATGTCTTTTAAATGTTGTAATTGTACTCACCTCTACCACTTCCTCTAGCATAGATGTTCAATATATGAACCACCCTCTGTGTGAAAAAGTTGGCCCTCAGGTCCCTTTTAAATATTTCCCCTCTCACCATAAATCTTTAGTTTTGGACTCCCCGACTCTGGGGAAATGACATTGGCTATTCACCTTATCTACGCCCCTCACGATTTTATAAACTTCTATATGGTGACCCCTATCCTCCTCTGCTCCAAGCCAAGAAGTCCCAGCCTATACGGCCTCTCGTTATAACTCAGACCTTCCAGTCCCAGTAACATCCTTGCAAAATCTTTTCTGAACCCCATCCAGTTAAGACGAGGTGAGAAATCATAGCGTGGATGACTGAATCCATGCAAAACAAATCAAAGATATGAAAGAGGCAAGAATTGGGAAGAGCACAGAATTCTGACAGGATTGTGTTTGGAGACAAAAAAGAAACTGCAGATGCTGGGATCCAAGGTCAAAAAGCAGAAGATTGTGTTTGTGCAAACACCATCAGGATTTGTATTCTGGTTCCTGTCTCTATGGGCTGAGCTGTTCTCGTGGGCTCAAGCCTGCACTATTCCACCCTCATGAATTCTGCCTACAATGAGGTCAGGGCATTGCATATCTATGCTGCACTCTAGCAGTTACTCCTCAGAATTGTGAAGGAGCAGGATGCCATCGTGCCTGTACTAGTTCTTCAAACATTCCCTTGTGCTAATCTCCTGCTCTTTCCTCTTACCCTTGAACACCATTTCTATCCCAATAATCATCCAGTTCCCTCTTGACTGCTTCAACTGAACCAGCCTCCACCAAACCTCCAGGCAATGCACTCCAGACCCAAACTACTCTGAGTGAAAACGTTCTTTCTCACGTCACCTTTGCAGATCATTTTAAATCTCATTTTTATTCCCCTTACAGGTGGAAACAGCTTTCCCCTATCCACTCATGATTTTGAAAACCTCTATCAGATGGACTCTCAGCCTTCTTCTCTCCAAGGAGGACAATCCCAACTTCTTCAATCCATCCTCATCACTGAAATTCTTCAGTCCTGCAACCATTCTTGGAACCACCTCGCTAGACTGGCCCTTCTCAGAGTTTGCTCCATCACTATCCTCTATCTTATCTCAGTGGTTACTGATAAGTTCCTGAATACTCTATATATGTTCTAACATGCAGAACATTGGTAACAGCTCTGTAGTACTACTCTTCTATTCCTCTCTCATTAAAGTCTTGATAACATGTCACTGTTGGTGTCAGGGGACTACCAACAGGTACATTGTTCTATCATTAACATTCATTCCTATGATTTGGCAGGTGGGGGGTGGGGGGTTGTTTACGGGGAGACAGTGTTAGACTTACAATATTACAGTCTTCCTCATGTTTTATTAAGTTGATTGATTTCCCTTATAGTCCACCAAGTGGCGAATTCCTTAACTGTCACTGTTAAGAGTTGTGGAATGGCTAGCGGTTACATAACCACCCCTCCAAATATTTTTTCCACTAACTTGAATGAAAGAAAGAATGGGATATAAAATGGTTGGCTGAATCACAACCAGCTCACGTGATAGCTACAGCCAAGATTGACTCCAATGTTAAATTAAAAAGCAAATCCTCACACATTTAACAATGAATAAAACATCAAGCTCAAATATCAACACTCTTCGCCGATCACAGGCAATTATGAAGTGTCTTGTCAGAAGGTCAGTGTCTTTTAAAATTAAACTCAGTCTTGTTATGACACTTTCCATATTGCAGTAGATCATCTGTCCATGAGTTCAAATTACTATTTACATTGATTCTTGAAACTACAGATAAGAACCTATAAAGGTTATGTGTACATTTAATTCTCCAACTTCACTCCTAAATATCACCGCAGTCACAGCAAGTAATTCATAAACAAGCTGATTTGCATATGGAGTATCAATATGGCTTGGCACATTTGCATGAAGTTGTCTGCATAAATTAAAATGTGAAAACCAATTCACTCGCTGAATTTGTGTTGGTTTGCATTACTTAAAATTAGTGAGTAAGCTAATTGTTGTCTTCCTGCAGGTTCATCAACATGATTACAATTCTCTCCCTCAAATGCATAGTGCCATTTTGTATTGACTCCCGAGATGTGTGTGTCACTGACATGGTCACCATCGACTGCTCATCTCTAATCAGGCTTAAAATACAAAAGGAGCATAAGAAACAGAATCAGGAATAAGCCATTCAACCATTCTAGCTCACCTGACCGTTCTACCTCACCTCACCTCACGTACCTCAACACCACCTTCGAGCACCATATCGTATCCCCTGATATTTTTCAATCAATCGACTTCAATCTTGAACATGCTCAATAATTGGAGCAGAGAATGCTAAAGACTCACCAATGTTTGAGTGAAGAAGTTCCTCCTCATGTCCGACCTAAATTGGACCTGATGGCATTATCGCTAGACTATTAGTCCAGAGATGCAGCTAATGTTCTGGGAATACAATTTCAAATCATGGCAGTTGCTGGAATTTGAATTCAATAAAACCCTGGAAGAGACTCTAATGATGACCATGAAACTATTGCCAATTGCCAGGGGAAAAACCCATCTGGTTCTTTGACGTCCTTCAGGGACAGAAACCACTGTCCTTACCTGGTCTGGCCCACACGTGACTCCAGACCCAGAGCAATGTGCTTGACTCTTAACTGCTCTTTGGGCAATTAGGGACGGGCAATAAATGCTGGCCTGGCCAAACACACTCATGTTCCATGAATGAATTTTTTTAAATGACCCGTATTCCGAGATTATGTCACCAGCCAGGGGGAAGATCCTGCTTGAAATGTTACCCTTCTAAACACCAGGGAATATTAGACCGGTTGATCAGAGGAAAGTCCTTCATTTCAGGAATTAGTTTGGTGAACCTCTCATGCACTCCCTCTATGGGGAGTAAATCGTTCTTTAGATAAGGAAACCAAAACTGCACACAATAGTCCAGGCGTAATCTCACAAAGGCACTATATAGCTACAGAAAACTATCTTTGCTCCTACACTCCAATCCTCTTGTAAACAAGGCCAACATACAATTTGCCTTCTTCATTGCTGCACCAGCATCTCACCTTTCAATGACTAGTGAACAAAAAAAAATCACCTAATACTCTATGAAATTCAACACTCCCTCACCTGGGAGTGCAGCGTAGGTTCACAAGGTCAATTCCTGGAATGGCGGGATTACCTTACACTGAAAGACTGAAGCAACTGGGCTTGTATACCCTTGTGTTTAGAAGACTAGGAGGGGATCTGATTGAGACATATAAGATTATTAAGGGATTGGACACTCTGGCAGCAGGAAACACGTTTCCGCAGATGGGTGAGTGCCGAACCAGAGGACACCGCTTAAAAATACGGGGTAGACTATTTAGGACAGGGCTCAGGAGAAACTTCTTCACCCAGAGAGTGGTGGCTGTGTGGAATGCTCTGCCCCAGAGGGCAGTGGAGGCCCAGTCTCTGGATTCATTTAAGAAAGAGTTGGATAGAGCTCTCAAAGATAGTGGAATCAAGGGTTATGGAGATAAGGCAGGAACAGGATACTGATTAGGAATGATCAGCCATGATCATGTTGAATGGCGGTGCAGGCTCGAAAGGCTGAATGGCCTCCTCCTGCAACTATTGTCTATTGTCTCTCACCAGTAAGAAAATACCCTGCAGTTGTTTATATTACTAAACCTGACATTCCTCCACATTGAATTATATCTGCCCACTCACATTGCCTTCTCAGATCCCCTCAAAGCATTTTTGCATCCTCTTCACAACTCCCACTCACAGCACAGTAATTGTACGAAATGCACACACACAAGCCTCATCCAAGATGTGGTTAAGCCAGAGAGCCGGGACAAAAATACAACACCTATTTGAATCAACTGGAAGACTCAAGTGCAACTCAGTCCAGTTCAAGACAGCTATAGTCAAAACTTTACCGGCAACTGAGGGCAAACGCTGGCAAATTCATACAATCCAAAAGGGAGTGCACTACGTTCAGACAATGCTGTCTGAAAAGCTGTTCGAAATAGAGTTTCTATGATCTGTCCTCATAATCTGTCTTAGGTGCAGGGTATTTGTACCTAATGAGGCACTGCTTATTTTAGCTCCTCTAATGTAAGACTGGACATGGGTACGATAGGACAGAATTCTGGATGCCAGTTGCATGAGGATTCTAGATGCTTGGGATCTGGGATATTATTGTACTTGAAAGGATAGACCTATGTAGATGCAGGTAAGATGTTTCCCTCCAACTATGTATATCTTATGTCGGAGCTGTACTCATCCAGGCAGGTGGGGAGTATTCTATTACATTCCTGAGTTGTGCCTTGTAGACTGGAACATTAGAACATTACAGCAGAGTACAGGCCCTTCAGTCCTCGATGATGCACCGCTCTGAAATCAATCTGAAGCCCATCTAACCTACATTATTCCATTTTCATCCATATGTCTATTCAATGACCATTTAAATGCCCTTAAAGTTGGCAAGTCTACAACTGTTGCAGGCAGTGCATTCCACGCCCCTACCATTGAGTAAAGAAGCTATCTCTGACATCTGTCCTATATTTATCAGCCTCCAATTTAAAGCTATGTCCTCTTGTGTTAACTTCACCAACTGAGGAAAAAGGCTCTCACTGTCCACCCTATCCAAACCTCTGATTATCATATATGACTCAATTAAGTCATCTCTCAACCTTCTTCTCTCTAACGAAAACAGCCTCAAGTCCCTCAGCCTTTTCTCGGAAGACCTTCCCTCCATACCAGGCAACATCCTAGTAAATCTCCTCTGACCCATTCCAAAGCTTCCACATCCTTCCTATAATGTGGTGACCAGAACTGTACACAACACGCCAAGTGCGGCTGCACCAAAGTTTTGTACAGCTGCAGCAGATTCCGAAACTCAATCCATCTACTAATAAAAGTTAACACACCAGATGCCTCCTTAACAACCCTATCAACCTGTGTGGCAACTTTCAGTGATCTATGTACATGGACAACAAGATCTCTCTTCTCATCTTCACTACCAAGAATCTTACCATTAGCCCAGTATTCTGCATTCCTGTTACTCCTTCCAAAGTGAATCACCTCACACTTTTCCGCATTAAACTCCATTTGCCACCTCAGCCCAGCTCTGAAGCTTATCTATCTCCCTCCGTAACTTACAACTCTACCAACCTTAGTATCATCCGCAAATTTACTAACCCATCTTTTTACACTCTCATCCAGCTCGTTTATAAAAAATGACAAACAGCAGTGGACCCAAAACAGATCCTTGCGGTATACCACTAGTAACTTAACTCCAGGATGAACATTTCCCATCTACCACCACCCTCTGAATTCTTTCAGCGAGCCAATTTCTGACTCAAACCACTAAATTACCCTCAATCCCATGTCTCCATAGTAACCCACCATGCAGTAACCCACCATGGAGAACCTTATCAAACACTTTACTGAAATCCATGTATACCACATCAACTGCTTTAACCTCATCCACCTGTTTGGTCATCTTCTCAAAGAACTCAATAAAGATTTGTGAGGCATGACCTTCACAAAACTGTGTTGGCTATCCTTAATCAACTTATTCCTTTCTAGATGAATATAAATCCTATTTCTTATAACCTTTTCCAACACTTTACCTACAACCAAAGTAAGGCTCACTGGTCTATAATTTCCAGGGTTGTCTCTACTCCCCTTCTTGAGCAATGGGACAATACTTGCTGTCCTCCAGTCTTGTGGCACTAACCCTGTAGACAATGACGACATAAAGATCAAAGCCAAAGGCTCTGCAATCCTAGGATAAACCTCATCTGGCCCAGGGGACTTATCTATTTCACACTTTCCAGAATTGCTAACACCTCCTCCTTGTGAACCTCAATCCCATCTTGCGGAGCGTTTCAGAGAACACCTCTGGAACACCCGGACCAACCAACCCAACCACCCTGTGGCTCAACACTTCAACTCCCCCTCCCACTCCACCAAAGATATGCAGGTCTTTGGACTCCTCCATCGCCAGACCACAACAACACGACGGTTGGAGGAAGAGCGCCTCATCCTCCGCCTAGGAACCCTCCAACCACAAGGGATGAACTCGGATTTCACCAGTTTCCTCATTTCCCCTCCCCCCACCTTGTCTCAGTCAAATCCATCAAACTCAGCACCGCCTTCCTAACCTTCAATCTTCTTCCTGACCTCTCTGCCCCCACCCCAGTCTGACCTATCACCCTCACCTTGACCTCTTTCCACCTATCGCATTTCCAACGCCCCTCCCCCAAGTCCCTCCTCCCTACCTTTTATCTTAGCCTGCTGGACACACTTTCCTCATTCCTGAAGAAGGGCTTATGCCCGAAACGTCGATTCTCCTGTTCCCTGGATGCTGCCTGACCTGCTGCGCTGTTCCAGCAACACATTTTCAGCTCAATCCCATCTAGTCTGGTAGCCTGTATCTCAGTATTCTCTTCAACAACATTATCTTTTTCTGGCGTGAATACGGATGAAAAATATTCATTTAGCACTTCCCCTATCTCCTCGTACTCTACGCACAACTTCACACTACTATCCTTGATTGGTCCTAATTTTTCTCCAGTCATTCTTTTATTCCTGATATACCAATAGAAAGCCTTAGGGTTTTCCTTGATCCTATCCGCCAACGACTTCTCATGTCCCCTCCTTGCTCTTCTTAGCTCTCTATTTAGGCCTTTCCTGGCTAGCTTGTAACTCTCAAGCACCCTAACTGAGCCTTCACATCTCATCCTAACATAAGACTTCTTCTTCCTTTTGACAAGAGATTCAACTTCCTTAGTAAACCACGGCTCCCGCGTTCAACAACTTCCTCCCTGCCTGACCGGTACATACTTATCAAGGACCCGTGGTAGCTGTTCCTTGAATAAGCTTCACATTTCAATTGTGCCCATCCCCTGCAGTTTCCTTCCCCAGCCTATGCATCCTAATCTTGCCTAATCACATCATAATTGCCTTTCCCCCCAGCTATAACTCTTGCCCTGCAGTATATATGTATCCCTTTCCATCACTAAAGTAAATTGTCATCACTATCACCAAACTGCTCACCTACCTCCAAATCTAACACTTGGCCAGGTTCATTACCCAGTACCAAATCTAACATGGCCTCGCCCCTTGCTGGCCTGTCTCATACTGTGTCAGGAAACCCTCCTGCACACATTGGACAAAAACTGACCCATCTAAAGTCTTTCCAATCAATATTTGGAAAGTTAAAGACCCAACAACTACCCTTGTACTCTCGCTCCTATTGAGAATCATCTTTGCTATCCTTTCCTCTACATCTCCAGAACTATTTGGAGGTCTATAGAAAACTCCCAACAGGGTGACCTCTCCTTTTCTGTTTCTAACCTCAGCCCATACTATGTCAGTAGATGAGTCCTTAAATGTCCTTTCTGCAACCGTAATACTGTTCTTATGGTGAATAGACTCTGGGGAATCAGGAAGTGAGTTACTTTGTACAGTCTCTGACCTGCTCCCGTATCCACTATGTATACGTATGGCGGATCCAGTTCAGTTTCTGATCATTGGTAACCTCCAGAATATTAACAATGGGGGATTCAGTGATGGCCGTGCCATTGAATGTCAATGGGTAGTGGTTAGATTGTCTCTTGCTGGACATGGTTATTTTAACAATTTAAATTTAAAATTAAATAATTGTCAAACGCCCTGTTGAATGACTCAAATAAACTTGTCTCCTATACTCCGAGAAAGTGCATTCCACTCGCTTAACCACTCATGAGAAAAAATCTCTCTCACATTGCATTTGAAATTTCCTTTTTTGCATGCCTCAATCCCTTTAGGAGAGAAAACTTTTTCTGCCTATCTTATAATTTTAAAACTTCTATCAATTCTCCTTCTTAGCCTTTGCTTCTCCAAGGAAAACAGTCCCACCTGTTTTCCAATCTATCTCCAGTATTTGAACAAAATGACCTTGGAGTGCAGGTTCATAGCTGCTTGAAAGTGGAGTTGCAGATCGATAGGATAGTAAAGGTATTTAGTAGGCATTCCTTGATTGGTCAGAGCACTGAGTACAGAAGTTGGGAGGTCATGTTGCAGCTGTACAGGACATTGGTTCGGCCACTGTTGGAATATTGTGTACAATTCTGGTCTCCTTCCTATTGGAAAGATGTTGTGAAACTTGAAAGGGTTCAGAAAAGATTTACAAGGATGTTGCCAGGGTTGGAGGATTTGAGCTATGGGCAGAGGCTGAACAGGCTGGGGCTATTTTCTCTGGAGCGTCGGAGGCTGAGGGGTGACCTCATAGAGGTTTATAACATCATGACGGCGTGAATAGGCTAAATAGACAAGGTCTTTTCCAAAACTAGAGGGCATAGGTTTAGAGTGAGAGGGGAAGGATTTAAAAGGGACCTCAGTGGCAACTTTTTCACACAGAGGGTGGTATGTGTATGGAATGAGTTGCCAGAGGAAGTGGTAGAGGCTGGTACAGTTACAACATTTAAAAGGCATCTGGATGGGTAAATGAATAGGAAGGGTTTAGAGGGATAGAGACCAAGTGCTGGCAAATGGGACTAGATTAGGTTAGGATGTCAGGTTAGCATGGACAAGTTGGATCGAATGGCCTGTTTCCATGCTGCACATCTCTTTTGGCTCTATGAACTGAGTGGCCACCAAACCATCTAAGACAGTAGCTCCTATTGTCTGGAGTTGCATGTAGGACAGAACATAAGGATGTTGGGCAGAAACAGAAATTACTGGAGAAACTCAGCAGGTCTGGCAGCATCTATGGGAAGAAAGCAGAGTCAACATATTGATTTCAGTGACTTTCCATCAGAACTTATGAATCACTGGAATTGAAATGTTAACTCTGATTTCTTCCCACAGATGCTGCCAGACCTGCTGAGTTTCTCCAGCAATTTCTGTTTTTCCTTAAGATTTTCAGCATCTGCTATTCTTTGTTTTTTGATAAGGATGCAAGAGTTCCTTCAAGTTAACGTTAATGAATCAGATGGCCTTTCCAACAATCAGAGAGATTACAACCATAATTACTAAGACTGGCTTCTGTTAATGCTGGATTTAATTAACTGAATTTAGATTCCATGGTTACAATGTAATGACCCAGGTAGAAGGATAGAGACATTTTATGTAGTGGTAGATATTTTAACCTGTTCAAAGGTGTTACGACATATCTCTGGAGCAGCTGAACTTGAACCCAGAGCTCCAGATATAGGGAGATTACTACTACACAACAAAACCTCCATTTATACAGTGAAAAGCACTCATTTAGATTGACTCTCATTACATACTGCTCACTTCCAACCAACAATCTAGATGTCAATCTGCTTTCATATGTGAGAGCACAGCTGAGTTCCCCATTTATTCCTAACAGCTGATTATAATTCCCCTTCTTTGTTGCGAAATAATTTAACTGGTGCGCTGAATTTGATCTTACATCTCCAGATCTCCAAAATGACCACTCCCGTAACATAACCGCTCAGCCACATTACAGCCCAGTGGTTATGCTAGGCGGCCAAAAGGCAAGAGAATGCCAACAGAAATGGATTAAAATGAGCTGAGCTGACACGTTTGAGAATTCCACTGACTAATCGAGTAAAACAATCAAAGGCATATGCCCTGGAATGTGTAGGGAAAACTGTGAACCACTAGCAATCACCACAAACTCAACCAACGAATTGAAGGTTGTGTCTCCCTCATCTGGCAATTTCTGTTCAGGCACTGTCATGACATCCAGTGGATCTGAATTGATCTTTACTCATCTCACTGTTTTGTTACACTCGGACCAGTTTGGATGCCTCAAATCCTGCTTTCGGTTTCCATTGCAAAATCATCCGACCATCAGTTACAAGTCAAGGAGATGTCTTTATTCCACAATTGATGGTTCATTGAATATACTTGGGGCAAAATCTTACAGGGGCCTGAACAACTTGGGCCGCTGTGAGATTGATGGCAGAATCATGTGAAAAGTCCAGCAAGGCTGAGGCTGATGTTGCGAGCAACTTGCTGCACCTTTTCTGCATCTGCTCAGTGGCAAGGCTAGCTTTTAGCTAAGCAGCAGATTTGGTGATTTGGAGGATTATAGCTTGTTAAACATCTTTAAGCATAACCCACCTCTTAAATATTTCACTTTCCATATTAGCAAAGGTGAACAAGTTAGATGCCACAAATGTTTGACTTGGAAGTCTGAGTGAGTGCCTGCCTGCTTCGCAGGAGCTCCATGTTAGTTACTAAGCAACTATAACGCAAACCCAGGGTATGATGCATCGGCTCTGGCCACACACACACACACTCACAATCCATGGACATCAATATCTGATATACATCTCCACTCTTCTCATACTTCAATGCTCTACCTCCAAGTCCATTGGAAGTCTCACTGTAACGCTACAGTAAGAACACTGTCTGCTCAGGATCACACACCCAGCTCATGACTGCACCAGGCTCTACCTCCACACTCTTCGCTTCAAACTCAGTGCTCTCTCATTCTGAGCCGAGCTGGATTCTCACACCTTCCCTCACATTGTCATTTTGCACTTCTCCCCTTCCTCAGCCAGAAACCCCAGCCTCATTGACCTACAGTACTCTTGTCCTGTTTAGCACAGACACAAAGCCAGGAAGCTGTCACGTTTGTCTGCAGTCCTTCACTCAGGGGCTTGAGAGGGGTACATCTCCTTAACTTGTAACTGATGGTTGGATGATTTTGCAATGGACACCAAAAGCAGGATTTGAGGCATCCAAATTGTTCCAAGTGCTGTAAGTTAAGGGCAGCCTCCAACACCAGTCCAGGGGCTTGCACACGCTCAGTCAGCTGCTCGGGACAGTCCGGCTCAGCACAATCTTCACGCAAAAGTTGCGGAGCTGAATATCAAGCAGTTATTCATCCACTCGTCAGGAACCTCTCTGCCCTGCTGTAGGCTAGTTTCCTCCTGGAATGAGAGAGGGGCGGGTACTGAGGGAGGTGAAAGTGGGTGGCACACTGTTACTGTTGATTCAGGCAGGGTGCTGTACCAATGAGTGAGTGGGCAGCACAGAGTACATATAGGATTAGCGGCGTCAGAGATTGGAGTGGGTGAGACCGAGTGGGAAAGATGTTGCGCGCAATAGTGAGAGTGGGAGATCATGAGAGTGGGAGGTGGGTACGGTAGAGAGATTGCAAACTTTTGGAGAGAAGATAGCAGAGTGGAGGAAGACATTGACCTTCTTACAGCATTAACATTTCTCCAGGTAGCGGAGACCTAGGTAGCAGGCTTGGAACAGGCTGGTTCCTCCACTGCTGATCCTTGGAGAAGAGGAACTCCCACCTTCATACCTCTGGGTGGCACAGTGGCTCAGCAGTTAGCACTGCTATCTCACAGCACCAGGACTTGGCTGAGAGAGTAAGAGAGTTTGCACCCTCTTTAGCCAGAGAGTGGTGAATCTGTTGAATTCATTGCCACAGAAGGCCGTGGAGGCCAGGTCATTGAGTACATTTAAAATAGAGATGGATAAATTCTTGATTGCCAAGAGGATCAAAGGTTACAGGGAGAAAATGGGAAAATGGGATTGAACACCTAATTAAATGGTGGAGCGGACTCAATAGGTCGAATGTCCTAATTTCTGCTCCTATGTCTGATGGTCTTATGTACATTCTGCCTGTATCTGTGTGATTTTCCTCTGGGTGCTCCGGTTACCTCCCAAAGCCCAAAGATGTGGAGGTTAGGTGGATCAGTTATGCTAAATTGCCCGTAGTGTCCAGTGATGTGCAGGCTAGGTGGGTTAGCCATGGAAAATGCAGGTTTTAGTGGTAGGGAGGTGTGTCTGGGTGGGATACTCTTCGGAGGGTTGGTATGGACTCGATAGGCCTAATGGCCTGCTTCCATTCTGTGATCCACACCACCTGGCAAAACAGGGCAGCTTTTCCTTTCATCTGTCACGTCATGTTATGGAAACAGGAGAGCCTAGTAGTGGTGAATTGTTCCAGAAGCAGTACATGGCAAGATGTGTGAGGGACACCACAGGGGCAGGCTGGGTAATTAATGAGGCAGGATTGGTAAGATACTACCAGAGTGCTTACTCGGCTTCAAGGGGAGAAATCCTCCAAAGATTAACTCAATGCTACTTGTACTTAGCTAAACAAAAACAAAATCCAGCCCTTGATCTTTATTGGTGGATTAAAAAGTTTCATCAGGACCTCAGCCACTGGCCATGAGACTGAAGTGAGGAAGTTGTATTATGGTTGTGACTCTGACAAGTTACCTCCTATGATCCAACAAATTTCATGTTCCTGAGGTTTACAGCTTTGTGAGGTACAACCTGTACTGCTGTTTTCTCCTCCAATGCTACTATTCCTTAAAGATAGAATCTGGAACATATTTGTTTCAATTCATGTCCCAGCTTGAAACAGAAGATAGGATAAAACTAACTACACAATGAGATCAACAATTAATGGTAGGGAAGGTGTAATGAAAGATGTCTATTTTATATGTACGTTAATATAAGTTTTTGAGATGGGATTTCAAAATAGTGGCCTAAGTGGTTGATTACTTTACTGAACATTTTTAAATAACTAGGTCAGACCGTCTCTCCTGAATGATGATCTTTCTCTGTATGTGACAGAACGCAGGGGTCCCTTGGAGTGTTAATGGGAGATTGCTTTTACTGTAATGGTACACAACAGCTCGGGTAAATATTGAGGGCCCAGGCAATCAAGGATTAACTACAGTTGGGAAATGCAAAGTTTGAAAGATTTTGGGCAGCTCAGAGAAGACTTGACTGAGTTCAGAAGCAAATACAATATGTCTCCTAAAATAAAGGAGTATAGAGCAATTCAGGAAAAGCACACTTACCTCAGTAGAAAAGTTGAGATTGTGCAACTCCAGACTAGTTGTGTTTGGTTCAAAATCTGAAGTTTGCTTAAAGGCTGAGAATGTCTACGGTTTATGAGCATTAAGTAAGATGAGCATTCCAGTAAGTATACAGGAAAGAACTGGGTGAATCAGTTATTTTTGTTCAAGTGGGGTAGAGACAACCCTGGTAATTATAAACCTGTGAGCCTTACTTCGGGTACAATGTTGGAAAAGGTGAGAAGAAATAGGATTTATCATCATCTAGAAATGAATAAGTTGATTAGGGATAGTCAACACGGTTTTGTGAAGAGTAGGTCATATCTCATAAACCTCATTGAGTTATTTGAGAAGGTGACCAAACAGATGGATGAGAGTAAAGCAATTTATGTGGTGCATATGGATTTAGGTAAGGAGTTTGATAAGGTTCCCCACGGTAGGTTATTGCACAAAATAGGTAAAAACAATGACTGCAGATGCTGGAAACCCTATTGCACAAAATATGCAGGCATGGGATTGAGGGTAATTTAGTGGTTTGAATCAGAAATTGACTCGCTGAAAGAAGACAGAGGGTGGTGGTTGATGGGAAGTGTTCATCCTGGAGTTCAGTTACTAGTGATATACTGCAAGGATCTGTTTTGGGTCCATTGCTGTTTGTCATTTTTATAAGTGACCTAGATGAGGGTATGGTAAATTTGTGGATGATACTAAGGTTGGTAGAGTTGTGGATAGTGCTGAAGGATGTTGTAGGTTACAGAGGGACATAGATAAGCTTCAGAGCTAGGCTGAGAGGTGGCATATAAAATTTCATGTGGAAAAATATGGGGTGATTCACTTTGGAAGGAGTAACAGGAATAGATGAGAAGAGAGATCTCGGTGTCCATGTACATAGATCCCTGAAAGTTGTCACCAAGGTTGATAGGGTTGTTAGGGGAGAAAGTGAGGTCTGCAGACGCTGGAGATCAAAGCTGAAACTTTATTGCTGGAACAGCACAGCAGGTCAGGCAGCATCTAGGGAACAGAAGATTCGACGTTTCGGGCACATGCCCTTCTTCAGGGTTGTTAATAAGGCATACGGTGTTTTAGCTTTTATTGGTAGAGGGATTGAGTTTCGTAAACATGAGGTCATTATGCAACTACACAAAACTCTGGGGTGGCCGCACTTGGAGTATTGCGTACAGTTCTGGTCACCACATTATAGGAAGGATGTGGAAGCTTTGGAAAGAGTTCGGAGGAGATTTACTAGGATGTTGCCTGGTATGGAAGGAAGGACATAAAGGAAAGGCTGAGGAACTGGAGGCTGTTTTTGTTAGAGAGAAGATGATTGAGAGGTGACTTAATTGAGACATATAAGATAATGGGAGGATTAGATAGAGTAGACAGTGAGAGCCTTCTTCCTCGGATGGTGATGGCTAGGACAAGGGGACATAACTTTAAATTGAGGGGTGATAGACATAGGACAGGTGGCAGAGGTAGTTTCTTTACTCAGAGAGAGTAGTAGGGGCGTGGAATGCTCTGAATACTTTATTCAGAGTAGTAGGGAATGCACTACCTGCAACATTTGTAGACTTTCCAACTTTACAGCATTTAAATGGTCAATGGATAAATATATGGACGAAAATGGAATATTGTAGGTTAGATGGGCATCGGATTGGTTTCACAGGTCAGCGTAATATCGAGAGCCAAAGGAACTGTAATGTTCTATGTTCTATGTATCAAAGACTTGACATAGAGGAATAATTTGTCTTGATTTGAATCACTATGAAGTGATGGTGGTGGGAAATAGATTAAAACACAAAAATCCAAAGTTTCAATGTATTTTCTCCTATGTTCTTTATCTTAATAATTTAACTTGTTTCATTTTGATTTTTGTGAGATAAACTTCTGTTGTTAAAGAAACACTGCCATTGTCTGTACTTTGTTTCAGTGAATGATAATCATGTTAATTTTTTTTAAAAAAGTAATAAATAATCCATTAGAAGAGATTTCATTCTGGAATCTGACTTGTCCACCAGCCGGAATCAGAATAAAGGCTACTTTATTAGAGTTTTCCTGCAAATGTATGTGCATACTTGAACTATCCAGCATGTAGATATTAATAACGCTCTCACATTATGTAAGTACAATTTGACCTATTCAATCAATACAGAGGAGTAGCCTTGATAGTTTATTGCAGAAAATTAAACATATGTGCTCTGATTCACCACAGAACAATGCCACAGCTTTCTGTTGCGCACAGAAGTACACAGACAGAACATTACACTGTTACAGATGCAAAACAGTCTTATAATGCAGATGGTCCTTTGCTACAATCCAAATTTACAGAATGTATAAGTGAACAACAGCTGAACTCTGAGTTACCTTTGCTGTGTTAATGTGTAGCAATAGGACCTTCTGGTTATTAAGAGAAAGGCCAGGTTAACTAGAGTTCTGTCATAGCAGCGAAGCATAGCAGCATGCCTCATAGACAATCCATATTGAATGTATTAATAGCCTCACGGGGAGCAAATGGTGTAGTGGTAATATCATTGGAATAGGAATCCAGAGACATTGCTCTCAGGCCATGGGCGTGAATCTCATTATGGTGGCATTCAATCAGTACAATCTGGAGCTGAAGGCAAGCCTAATGGTCATCATGAAACCATTGACAAACAACAACCCATCTGGTTCATTAATGCGCTTTAGGGAAGGAAATCTGCTTGCTATACTTGGTTTGGCCTACATGTGACTCCAGACCCACAGCAATACGGCTGGTTCTATGCCAGGTAAAACCAGAATGAGGGAGCATAGCCTCAAAATAAGGGGGAGCAGATTTAGGCCGGGGTTGAGGAGGAACTTCTTCTCCCAAAGGGTTGTGAATCTGTGGAATTCCCCGCCCAGTGAAGTAGCTGAGGATCCCTCATTGAATGCTTTTAAAGGTAAAGATAGAGGAAGTTTTGAACAGGCAAGGAATTAAGAGTTTATGGTGAGTGGGCGGGTAAGTGGAGGTGAGTCCACTAAAAGATCAGCCATGATCCTATCGAATGGTGGAGCAGGCTCGATGGGCCAGATGATCTACTCCTGCTCCTAGTTCCTATGTTCTTATGTCCTTAACTGCCCTTTGAAATTGCCTAACAAGCCACTAGGTTGGATCAAAATTCTACATAGGCTGGTAGAAAGATTGAAATCAAACAGCTCACCTGGCATTGATCTAGACACCAGAAACAACAATGCAGACACATGCCCAGAGATCCTGCAAAGTCCTCCTTCCTCACAGCTGGGGCCTTGTGCTAGAACCGGGAGAGCTACCCCACAGTTTAGTCAAACAGCAGCCTGACATTATCATACTCACGGAATTCTATGTTGCTAACATTATCACCACCATCACCCTTAGGTATGGCTTGTCCCAAAAAAGGACAAGCCTAGCAGATATGCACAGTAGTATACAGTTGCCCTGGGAACCCACAAGAGGACCATGGATGCCAAATAGCATGTGACAGACAGGGCAGAGCAACCCAACAATGAATATATCAAATCTAATCTCTGCAGCTGCATCACATCCAATCATGATTGATGGTGTGCAATTCAGCAACAGCCAATCACTGCTCCATTAGTCAATATCCCAACTGATGGATGCTGAGGTTAACAGTGTTGTCAAGAGGCACTTGATCAACAATAAACTGCTCAGAGTTGCTCAGTTTAGTTCTGCCAACGTTCAGCTCCTGATCTTATTGCAGCTTTGGTTCAGGCATGGACAAAAGAGCTGAATTCAGGAAGTGAGTTGAGAGTGGTTGCCCTTCCATCCAGGTCGCGTTTGACAGCACATGGCATCAAGACTGATTCACATAGATTCACCGAAACAGTAAGTAGATCGAGGGATGATCTGATCATAGGACTCAATAAATTAGAAATATATGACAGGGCAGACACAGGGGAGTTATTTCCCCTGAGAGGGAATCCAGAAAACGTGGACAGAATCATTAATAACGGATAGGTCTTTCAAGAATATGCAACAGATAAGTGTGGTGCACAGAAACAGCAATGGAAGTCTAGAATTCCCTCTCTTTGAACATTAGGGAATCTGGGACCATTTGGAGCTTTCAGGGTTGAATTTTCAGGGTATCAAGGGATGCACAACAAAGGTGACTGTTTCTGTGCTGTGTGACTGTGTGACTCTATGACTCTATAACACGATTTGAAGAGCAGATGTAATGGACATACTCAAAGGGTTGAATGGTCTCTTCTGACTCTGTATAAACACAGAAACAAATGAGAAATCCATTGCCAGCTTGCCAAGATCAATTTCACAGCTTGTGCCTCAACCAGTTTATCTTACTCCTGGAAGATTCAGCCTGTCGTTGTGATTTAGAATTGGCCAAAAATACCATCTCTGTCCACCAGGCTTCTTTGCAAAATTTGTTTTTTTTTGAAAAAAAACACAAAGAAACCAATTGTTTAACCACAACATTCTCCAAGTCTATAAGTCTGCTCTTCTAACTGTAAAGGCATGTTCTTCTGTTTATTTCTAACCTACCTTTCTTTCCAGCTTCCACTTAAATGCATCGATCTAATTCATCTCAATTACTCCATGCCAATAACAAATTCTAGATTTCAATCAATCACTCGCTGGATCATGTTGTTTCTTATGAATCCCCTATTGGGTTTACATTCCCAGTTGGAGTTATTCATCCTGATAATCATTACCCGTTTGATTTTTTTGATGCTGGTTTTACATTCAGATTTTTTTTCACATGGTACAGCAATGCTTACATTATGTCTTGTATCAGAAAACTAGGCATAGACAAAATGAAAGATCTAACAGATGTTTATGACAGCTGGCTATTATACGTAGCTATCACGTTCATAGTTGTCTCAGCTAGTATTACGCTGTAACTTGATTATAAAGTGCAACATGCTTTCTATACAGTGATGATCTCATGAGCAAAGGTATACTGACCATGAGACATAATACTCCTTTTACAATGATAATGAATGATCCAAAACAGATGTCCATAGTTTTTTTTTATATAGGGGCAAATGCTATCAAATTCAATAGCTACAGACTGGTAAATCCGAGTTTGTAAAATGTAATACTTCAGAGGACTGGCAAGCCACCCTGACCGGTAATCATGTACCTATCTGCAGAAGTATATGTTTGCTCTCTGTTTCACTGGTTTGACAACTGGGTTGTCTTGTTGCTAGTTCCTGTCACTCAACATCAGTGCACTGATGTTATCGTCTGAGTGTTCTTCCTCACTATCTGTTCACGTGTGTCATATGTTGGTCTTTCTTCCTCACTACCTGTTCATATGTGTGTCATATATTTATCTGATCTGTCTTCTGTTCCTTCACAATGTTGTCCCGTGACCAGCAAATTCTCTATCTGATATGCACTGACTGTATATCTTTTGCTGGTAGTGTTTGAATTTCTGACACTATCTCTGTCTGGTGCACAGTCTTGTTAGTTGTCTACCTGCTCACTGCTTTCACTCTCCTCTGTCTTTGACGAAGAATGCCCTGTGTCTCCACTTGCCGTCGTAGCATAAGTAATGCAATGGGAAAATCTTGTTTTGTTGTTCGGCACTGAAAGATCATTGATTTGATCATGCATGCATGAGTCATTGAATACTCTGATTCATCTCTGGCTAATACATAGCTTCATATGCTAACCATCTTGTGTATTTCAGTATCCATCTATCCCTAGGGTCATGGCCAGAGAGCATGAGCAGAAATTGCAAACAAAACCTGCATTCTCTTCTCTATTTTCATGCCTAAATTCTGTATCTGTTAAAAATGGAGAAACTCA